>NC_056751.1:3406454-3416454 GCF_019279795.1 Protopterus annectens
GAGGGGGGTAGTTAATGGCATGGCACCCTGGCAGACGGACAGTATACATGACTATGCTGACACATATCACAATGCACTTCCGCTACATGTACGCACTGGTAGGGACCATGCTATTCCACACAGAGACATGGTGGTACTGGCCTTTTCACAGATGCCACAGTGGTATGCATGTTCCATGCACATGTGCTGTATGGGCGCATGTGCAGGCTGTTGCATGGTGGGTATGTTCAAATGTGTGTGGTGCATCACTTGACAGTCATGGTGTGTCCTCGTGCTCCATCACATACTCCACAGCTAGCTACCTACACATGACCACCATACTTTGCAGTGTGGGCCCTCACGCAGTGTGGTGGTATGTCTGTGTTGTTTGGCTACATCCACATTCAATGTAGCATACGACAGTCACCCAGGCATTGCCGACAGAGATGTTGTTGGCAACATGCCAGCCAATGGGATACCTACCAATAATATGCACTCTCACTCACTACAGGGTTCCAATCCATACATGGACATCGCATTGTCCCTGTGGACACATACATGGTACTGCCATGCGCACATTATGTCCTCGGACACTGGCCCAATGTCACCTCCAATCTCCATAGCTGTTCTATCCCGCCAAACTGGTTGTTATGTGTCTCTGCAGCAGCCCACTGAATTAACTGCTAGCCCATTCGTGGACGCTGTGTACCTTGACCACCACACCACCGCATTTATCACACTACACATGGGTGGTAGTGCATTGCACGTGTGGGACTGCATTCATACATACATGACTGCACCATTCGGTATGGCACTGGGGCACATCCTCACATACATGCTTCACACACTCATTGACGACTTCCATGCCTTTACTGGCACCCTTGTTGGGCATCTGTGTGCCACAGCACACCACATCCACATGATGGCCACCTGTCATACCATTGCATGGGTGGTTGGTGTAGTACAGAGGGTAACAGATCAGACATTATCCCCACATTGCCCTTCAGCACCATTCCACATTCTGGTATTGGCAATGTAAACATCCACCATCACATCATACCCTGTGTCTCAGGATGTTAGGCTATGTGACTCCTGGACAGGTCACACAGTGGTGCAAGCATATCATGCTACCTACGACATGTAAGGTACATGTGGCATTACACGGTCCTCAGTCATGTGTCCCCTCATGTTCACTATTTGCTTACATACACAACATGCTGTCACGGAGTAATGTCCATGTCTACATGTCCCACATCTACATACCTGGCAGCATTCTAGCTCCACCAGCTCATACTGCTAACAACCATACAGGTGTTGGTGTGGCAGATATATCGTGTAGATGTCATTGTTTCAGATACATCACAGATGGTGCATACACATCACCTTTGCATAGCGACAGTCATCCACTGGGTATCACGTGGATACTGTCCCTATACATGCATATCACATTGTACATGGTTGCTGTACACACACATGCCCCACATGGTGCTGTGGTTGCCATATTCCACTGTGGCGTGGGTACACATCTGCAGGGCCACACATATCTGGACTATGTGTGTTGCTGGGACATTGGTAGCCTTTGTACTTGTGCCATACACACATCTACACACGGGCAGGGTTACTATAACACATTCGTGGTGTGCCTTCCACAATGGCTACAACTTTCCATGTCACAGTATAGTCATGCCGCGATGTATACCAGGCTCAGACAGTTTACATATGCAGATGACAGACGGGGAACACATCTGTACTCATCTGCATACCACTTACACAGTGGTGTCATGTACTCTGCCATGGGCCGTGTCCTCCGCATTACTGATGCATGTCGTACTCCTACATGGCGTTTGCAGTGGGCAGGGTGAATGAAGCAGTCATGCATATGTGCACACAAGCCACATTGCTTAGCCTGGGCTTCTGTTTACCTACACAGACTGGACACACACCATGCTGTAGAACATAGGTCCTGTGCACATCCCACAGGGACACACTGTGGCACTGGTCATGTGATAGCTCCCTTGCTGATAGGGTGACACATACACATGGGACCACCACAACAGCAGTACTGTGTAGACATGCATTTGACATCCACCTTTGCTGTCCAGTGGACAGTACCATGGGGTGGCACTGTGTACATTGCACATGTGTTTACACATGGACCTGCCAGACATCATTGTTGCACACATTGCACCTGCTACAGATAGCTTGGACATGGTTACTTGATGTTCCTTCCATTTTGGGTGGCTATTCTGCTACTGCTCTGTCCCATATCTGCAGGCCATACATATCCTGTTAATGTACATAACACTAGGCCATACGTCCATCATGCAGCTATGCCTGTGATACTGTGTATAATGTCTGAACATATCCATCATGATAGCTTTACATTATACATACTTGACATGGTCACCCCTACTGCGAGGCATACGTGCACACATTACGTATGACATCGACAATATCTGCCCATACACATGTGTGCTGTGACACTATACATACATGTCCTATCCCCTGCTGTGGCACTTCATAGTTGGACATCCACTGCCAGCATCAGCGTGGGTGGTGGCATTGTTCTGTGTTTTAAATCACGATGGCACCCCTTGGCCTATCCCAGCTGTGTACATGATGTCCCACTGCTGTGCACACGGTGTCCACAGTGGTTGGTATACTCAGCAGGTTAACACTACATAACCACCTTTCACCACTCTCTCCTTTATGGACAGGTATCTTTACTGACAAACACCGTTCACATACAGTGCCAATTCGTCATACATATCATGCGTTACACACCAGTACATCTCGTGGGTTCTACATACCTTTCCTGTATTGCTTTCCGTATTCCGTTTGTGTCTCGCTACTGACAAGTGATCGGCTCTTGTAGGAATAATGTCTTTGTTCAGTATGAACATACAGTTTCACTATCCTGGGAGTCTTCCTTATATCCGTCGTCACCTGTGGCATGTGGGTTCATCACACCAATAGCTGTTCCTCGGTGTGTACTTATGCGCATATCACCTGTGCATCTCTTCCATTCGCGTACTGGCCGGAACTAGGCCATGGTTCATTCATCGTCTGGGCGTTGGTTATCTGCACTACCTTCGTGGGGATGGTATGTATTGTGTTATATTATGTGTGACTACAACCGCTATCTGTGGCGTCCGGTACATTTGCCTATGGTGTTAGCCTTGGATTGTGTGTGTTGGGTATGGTATTATGTTCCACATGTGGGTGTCCGTGTCCTGCCGGCGTCTGTCGATGGCGTTTTGCATTCTGATGTGTAACATAGCTCTTGTATTCCTGTACACAACGGAGGCAGGTATGCATCCGCTGCTGATAGTGGTTCCCACGCGGGATGTTGCGGGTATGCCGCTGTCATTAACTGCCTGTATGTTTTTGCTGCTATTTCGGTTTGTATCCCTTTGATATGTGCGATGGGGTATATCTGCGGCTGTGGGTGACGGGTACGGGTTGTGGGCCTTGCATTTGTACATACACGGTATGCTTCTGTGTGTGCTCCATCCCTGCCTGGGGAGTTACAAGTTACCTGTCTGTTGTTCTAGGAGTGTAGGTTTTGTTGATGTCGTCTGCTGTCGGTACCGCCTGCCTGTGTGCTTCCTGCATGTATTCCTCCGTCACATCGGTAGTATATCTGCAGCTGTTCGTACGTGCCAACTATCCCTTGGCATTTTGTCATGGATATTTACGGTCATTGTGGTCCTGTAGTTGGGACGGCCTGTATGCTACCGGTTGCCACCTATTCGGGTGGTGATTGCTTGTTTAACACTCGTAGAACACACAGCGGTGTTTACGGGACGATACGTGTCCACGATCGGTGCCGGGGTAGCACATGCGTATTTCCGCGGTACATAACTATTGCTGCGTAACGTTGCCGATATATCGTATTGGAATTAACATGTCGGCGCCATACATACGGTGATGGTTTGTACATGCGTCCTTTGCATGTCATGTTGGCTATACTCCTGTGGTACATTCTGGGACATTTTTGATTTGCATCATTTTACGTCGCCACGCCTAGCCAGTGAGGAGCTCTCAGTACTACTTTGTGGGTACTGCTATACATACGCCTGTGGTTCCTATACTGTATGCCTACACATGTTATTCCACTCCGCCTGTCACATGCCACCTACATACACATTTTATAGTGTCACACACATTACACTGGCACAGCGGAACACACGACACCCTCACCTCACACATAGACATACTGCCGCTTTCGCAGGGACGGTTGCACACAGTACCTCGTTGACCACATCGCCGGCAGCGGTGTCTACCTCCGCCCTCATATCCTATGAATATTACACGCACATGTCCTGTTACTGTATCGTGGCCTGGCGATCATCCCGAATGGCGAATATGCATTTAGGTGGGTTGACGTTTCCATGGGTGGCGTTCCCTGCTCTGTCCACCCTCCCGGATAGTCGGGTTGTCGTTCAGTATGTTTACTATGTTGAGAGTTCGCATCTTACTGCATCTGTAACCTTGCATCCCTGTGATTCCCTGTTTAACTTGTTGTACTTTATATCTGTGTATGTGTACATATATTTCTATGTCTGTAATGATATCTATATCCATACTTGTGTATGCACATATGTACATATGTAGACACCTTGCGCCGAACGTGGCAGCATACGGCTACGCCGTCTGCTGTCGGACCCGCGTGTGGTTGAGGTGTTGGCGTTCCATGCTCCGCTGGCTGTTGGTTGTGCAGTGTTTGGGTGCTACCTATGTTGGAGTCGCACATGGGACCACCCATACAGTACACATTATGGGCGGACATGTTTGTGTGCCGTCCATTTCACTGTGTGTGCAGGTAGGGAGGTGTCAGTCCATGGGGCCTACGCTGTCAGAGTATGTGCTATACGTTCCCTCTTTGCCAAGGCATAGGCATATTGGGTACACCTCCGTCTGCCTACTGGGGCTGGCACAGTGTGTTCATGGCGCTGAACGCCCTGTGCCTGTGCTTGCCTTGGCAGTTGTGGCGGGCTTGGTGGCCCTACACCATTATGTCCCTGTGGCAGCTGTTTCCGCAGGATCATATTATGTAGCATAGCACATACTATGAATATGTGGGCACATGTGCCTGGAGAGTACTGCAAGGCTCCACCAGATGTATCCAAGCACCGGAACCGTGATTTCAACATCCCAAACACACGCTCTATGATTATTCTGGTTTGTGCGTGTGCCTCATTATGGCGTTCTTGCATGTGTGTGTGTGCATTTCTGATGGGTGTCATCATCCACGGCTCCAATGCGTAGCCAGCATCCCCCACAAGGTGACCTTGTGTGATGTCCCCCCTGGCGAATACCTGATACAGCTGTGAGGCATGCCAGATATGGGAGTCGTGGTAGCTTCCGGGGCTGCCAGCACACACATCCATGATAATGCCCTGCGCATTGCACACGACCTGGCAATTGATGGAGGGGAATCCCTTGCGGTTTATGTAGCATCTACCCTGCTCACCGGGTGGTGACTTGATTTCTATGTGCGTACAGTCTATCGCACCCAGTACCTCCGGGTATTGTGCCACACGGTGGAAGTGGCGTATATTGCTAGCCAACTCCTCCTGAGATCTGGGGAAGTATATATACTCATGGGCATGTAACATGGCATCCAGAAACTGGTGTAGTACCCTGGATGCTGATGCCTGTGAGATGCCCATTATATCCCCGGTTGGCCTTTGAAAGGTACCTGTTGCCAGTATTCGCAAGCTTACACATACCTTTGTGTCCACTGGGATGGGCTCCCCTCTGTTGTCTCTTGTTCTCAGGCTTGGCGGCACAGCTCCACTATTTGCTGTAACGTGTCCCTGTCCACCCTGTAACGCTCTACTATCTCCAGGTCTTGCAGCCCCTGGTAGGTCACCCTTGGTCTGAACACTCTCCTTCTCCTCTGAGGCCTCCGGTAGTTGTCGGCACCCTCCTCCGCAACTCCGTCTGTCTCTAGCACATGCTGATGCATCACAGCCACGGCAGCACCCAACATATACATTTTAAAAGTTCCCGTGTGTTTACACCGTAAGGCGCAGCGTTTGGGAATTCGCTGTGTGTTGTGTGCATTCCCACTTTATAGTGTTGTGCTGTACACCCGGTGATATCATTGGGTGTGTCTCTGCTGCCGTATCTGTGGGTTATCTACCGTGTTTTACCGTTGGCACTGCAACGCTGTTGCCTTTGGTGTTACATTACACTTGCCTGAATTGGTTTAGCTTTACACCTTACTTTACTGTTTCTGCACGTTGCACCTACTATTTACGGGAGTGCATCCTGCAGGCACATGACATGTAATGCATTTTGTCTGCCGCCGTTATGCTAACTCTCTCCTTGGCTGTGCTGTATCGGTTCTTCGCTCTTTGCATTTCTGCAACATCCACTACTTTCTTTGCTATCATATTCCTCCCCTTTCCCGTTTTGCAGATTTCTGCATGCAGAGTTGTCAGCTGCCGCCGATTGCCCTCCGTCGGTTGATTGGTGTTAATTGCTCATTACGACTCCAATTACACTGCTTCCGCATTTCCTCATATTCTCCGCATCACCTTCCTGTATCCATGGTTGTTGACGGGGCGGCCGTCACATGACTGGTTTGGGGAACGTCGTCATCCTCGTGCACATGCATCTGTGCGTGCATTGTATACTCTCAGCACATCTATTTCCTCACATGCCGGTCCTGATGCTGTGATGTGCATTGTACAGCCCAGGTTTGCTGGGCTCCAATGTGCTTCCTCCTACAGCGGCACACCCCTCTGCGATTGACAGGTATTCCCTCTAGGCCACTCCTCGGTGTTTTACTGCTGCGCCGTTTGGTGCAGCCTTACACCGGCGGGGGTTTTGCGATTCAGTATTATCTGCCTCATTTGCATGGCATTGACTACTAATACATGGTTACGGCGCCAGACACCGACGCCACTCCTTGGCAACCCTTGGGCTGTGCTTGTGGCTTTCCATTCATACTATGGTGTATTATGGCTGTGATGCTGATGTGTCTTATACTGCTCTTTTATGGCATTGTCATATTACTTCATTGTTCCTCACCTTCCGCGGACATGTCCTGGGGTTCTGCTGTGGTTTTTGCGTACATGACATTTATGTGGTTATTTACATTTTCTGCTGGTTTTCCTTTGACATTCTCGGTTTCTTTCCACATTGCCATGTTGCACCACTATGACACATGACGTTGGCAGCCTTCCGTTACTCCTATGTCATGTTTGGATATATGTAAACTGTTTTTTTTGGTTTACATTGCCGTGCTGTTATGCTACGCCCGCGCCACTTCATGAATCGCTACTTGCCTTCATTTGAATGGTGCAACACCGCACATAGGGTATTTAGCATACCTACGCCGGAGGCAACGCAACTCCGGCGTATGCCGCTGATGCACGTGGGTTTGGATCGTACCTGAATCGCTCGGCGGCCATGTCTGGCATTGTGGCACCTACGCCATGCGTGCGCCTGGCACAAGGTTCATGAATCCCGGGGTTAGAGAATATAAATGTAGATTATTTATAGTTTCTAACTTAAGGCAGTACTCATGTAAACACTTTGGAAGTGTTGATTATTATCACTGAGGAATATTTGCGCAACATTATAGCTGCTTGTTTGTTTTTAGCACCCTTTACACTCACTAGGTATTTAAACTTGTTTTTAGCATATTTCTTTCAGAAAATACTCAGTAATCTAAGGATGTATGTAAATTGCTAGAAAGGTTATCTCTCAGGTGATATGTATGAATGAGATAACCAAAAGCATAGTTAGGGTGGGGTGAAGGGGGCAGCTACCCTGGGAGCAAGGTGCTACAGGATATATGCAGTAGATGCCTAGATAGTGCAGTACAGGCATTCATTTCCATATTGGCATATCTGAATTCCGATATGGAAATCAGTTCTGATACTGTTGTTCTTTCAGTGCTTGCTGTAGTGCTTCATGTGTGATATAAGATGTAGTAAGCCACCAGCTACAAATGTAGCAAGAGGCTTGCTGCAGTAAGCAGAAAAATGTTTGTTTTTTTTTTAGATTGGGAAAGAAGTCACATTGCTCTTGTTTGTATGTTGCAAGACTACGGAATGGACTTTGTTCGTCAATGATTTCAGGAGTACAATAGACTGGGTCAAAACTAACCCGGCTCTTGCTTGTGTGAAGCCGTGGAAGGGCTAGATGGGACAGATTTTTATTTTATTATTTTGTTCCTCAGCTTAGAGTTGATGGGTTCCAAATCACAGAGTAGCATTGAGCACTAGATGATCCACCTACATGCCTGAAGATATCATAGGAGGCTTCCACAATGAAACTCAGCCTGCATTTCAGTTCTGCTGTGTCAACAGTAATGCTAAATGAAGTTGTATGTAATCTTTACTGCAAAAGTATTACTTTGTCTTGCTTTTCTGCATTGTATATATCTATATATATGTATATCTATATAGCTCTCTCTATAGATATCTATATATATATATATATATATATATATATATATATATATATATATATATATATATATACACAGATGTATAGAAATATAGATATCACTCCCTAGAGTGACAGAGAGTGTATTGGTACCACTTAACAACTCTATATTTTTAACTTACCAAAAGTGGAGCTGCACAACCAAATTTGAATTAAACAGTTTGCTGCTTTGAATCGTTGGCCATTTGTCCTTTCAGTGCATAGATCAGATTGGGCAAAATGCCATTAAAATATAACCATAATTGGAAGGCATCTTTAATTATTGTTTCCCATCCCATCTCTCACCTATGTCTACATTTGGTAAATTATAATGACGGTAGTTCAAGAGGTTTTTTATGGTTGAAAGTTTGATAATTCTACTATTATATTCCAATTCTAGATGTGCCGTAGAACAGAGGGATAAACGTTTAACTAGTGTCAAGGCAACCTGTGTACTATTAGCTGAGCACATGACAGAGAAAAGATGGGCATGCTATTCTTTAGAGGGTAGGGCATGCACCTTCTTGTACATTAATCAACAATAAATATAATTTAAAACAAATTGGTGAATGGAAAAAGGAAGAAGATTTCAAAAGAAAATGTACATCCATGTGTGCTTTTAAAAGAAAAGTATGGTGGAAGGGGGGGTCTATGGATTGAAAAATAGCCCATTGCCAAATGTACACATAACCCCGCACTGTATATCAATTCTAGCCATGATATGAAATACAAGGGTAAAGCCAGCTTTGATTAAAAGTTTATATAGCATAGGAAGCCTAGATATGCCTATCCTTTTTGGGGAGAGCATACACTTACATGTGTCTTGTGTTAGATCCCTGGTGGCTGTCAAGGACATGTAAGTGGGCATGTTGTAAGTTAGAATAGGTAGGGGACCCTTTCTTAGGAAAGGAAAAGCTTAAATTATATGATATAATGGATCACATTAAATTATATATAACGTCATTTCAAAATTTATTTGAATCCTTAAATTTTATGCAGCATATTATGGTCTTCCAACCTTTTCATAGAAATCCTAACTTGAAAATTAATAATAAATTAATAAATCTTAAAAACTTTCCTCTTATGATGAATTTAACCTTACTTGATATATATCCCTACTTAAAGGAGTCAATTAATGCAATAAGACAAGAAATGAATCTGCCCAAATCATATTTAACTATTTTGAGGCAGATCAAAGAACTCTCTATAAGTTACTTTAATGACTTTAAAATTAAAGATGAGGAAATAACAAAATGTTTCAATTTGTGGAAAACTCTTCAACAAGATGTCAAATTTATAGCAGCCACTAACAAACTAATAAAGGATCTTAAATTTCAGAATACAGTTCTTCTGTCAAAATATTGGAGGGATAAACTGCCACTTACAGAAGAAAAGCAATTACTGAAGTCAATTAAGCTAACAACGAAATCAATATCTTTTCAAAAATTAATGTATACTCAACTTATGATTTTTAAAAACGTCTATTATACACGCCTTAGATTGCACAAGTTTAATCCTAAAAAATCTCCAAATTGCCCATATTGTAAAGATCAAGCAGCAGACCTTCTTCATA
>NC_056751.1:3421454-3561454 GCF_019279795.1 Protopterus annectens
AAAGCTGTCTGGACTATTTTGGCCTTTCCTTAATTTTCTATATTTACATGGATAAAAGCAACATTTCACTTATCAATAATCAGAATTCTTATCAAACTGTTTACACACCCACCAAATTTCAAAACAATTTATGATAATCACAACAATCTATAGTGATGTTAAAAGGATTTCCTAAATATAGATTCCAAGATAGAACTCCCAGAAGTCCACATTACATATTATGCAAGTGGGTCATCCTGCAAGTCTTCTTTGGCAGTAAATATACACACAGTTCCAAAACCATGGTTTTATAGCATGTGTGTGTGAGTGTGTGTGTGTGTATGTGTGTGTGTGTGTGTGTGTGTGTGTGTGTGTGTACATATATATCTATATATATATATATATATATATATATATATCTATATATATATATATATATATATATATATATATTTATATATATAAATCATCAATGTGTTGTGTTATTTTACAACTATTTAGGGTAGGAAGTATTTGTGTAAGATAACATATTACAACTAAACAGCAAAGATGCATTTTGTTAGGTTGCCTCTGTAAACACAGAGAGAGCATAATAGCAGTATGTGTTAACTATATACTGAAAAATACTAGAAACTGAGAAAGAAGGAAAAAACCACGCTAAGTCCAAACATTTTTATTTCATTTGGTTATACCCCTTTAAATGGAGGTTTGTATTTTTGTAATAGGTGGTGATGTCATTTATTTTGCCTATTTAAGCTTTGTATTAACTTTTTAACTTTTGTCTGAAGAAGTTTGCTGATTTCAAGTAAACGAAAGTGCTTACAATAATAATCTTTTTTGGACTTAGCGTGTTTTTTTCCTTCTTTGTCAGTTTCTAGTTTGCTTCATTTATTCTGTTTTGGAGCTGCTGTTAGTTTATGGAGGAAACTATCGCGCAGCAGTCTCAAGTGTTATTCCAGAATGAAAGCATGGTGTCACCTTCGGACACCAATGTTCTTGGGAAGTTAACTGCACTTATCGAGATGTTGACGCAATGTGTGGATGTACTATCTAGCCAGGTTGCAGTTACTTGGCCTCGTTCAGCCGGAAATTCCGGTTTAAGTAATCCACTGGACTCAAACCATCATAGGACACCAGCAAACACCTCTGGATCAAGATAATTTACCTTCTGGGTCCTCTTTATCGACTGGTTTGCCGTGTTCTGGTTTTCGGACATCAGCTCTTAGTGGCGACACTTTTAATGGGTGATTGCAGGCTGATGGAAGTTCCGTTGTACTTCTCTTGCCATTCCTTGCCTTAACGAATGGTTTAAGGATCCTGTTTTACTTACATCTGTGGATACATCTTCGGATGGTCAAATGAGCCCTATTGTAATTAATAATACCATTGTTAACAATTTGAATGTGTTTGACATTAAACTATTTCATTTAAAAAAATTGCAAATTGAAGTACAGTATTTGATGGAGTGTATTAATAGACAGCAGGTCCCTAAAGGACTGAGGCAATGGCGTTTCCCGATGGGTCTTGTAGCCAATCCTACACTCCATAAGAAATTATTGAACCTTTTTGACCGACAAGGTTGTAATTTCATGAATTTACTTGTTAAAGATTATTGTTTACAGATTGAGGCATTGAAAATTGAGTTGTCTGGTCTGGACTCAAGTATTCGTTCTGATAAAGACTTTTTACATTATAAATATGACTTTTTGCGCATATTTTCCAGTACTGAGAGTGCCTTGCTGAAGATTAGGGACAATAAGGTTAAGAAATTAAATAGGGATCAATTGGCCTATGGAAAAGGAACTGCTTATCCCTTGCCTCCCTCTAATGGGAACAGTAACATTAGCTTTTTTGAAAATGGAAGTTCCCTTTCAGCTAATGGTGTTTCAGGACTTAATAAGACAGATAGTAATGCTAGTGCATCGAATGATGCTGTGCCACTAGAGGATTCTCCTGTTAGGAGAAGTGAAAGGCTTATTAATAGGCAGAATAATGCTGGTGGTAACAACAATAGAGAGAATAATAATAACACAAGTATTGGTTCCTCTCAGGTTTTTCAGGGCGCCAGGAATGGGAATACTGGTGCCCAACAGAATCGAACACAAAAACAACAGCGCTGGAAAAGGAAACCACAGAACAGGAGAAGGAGATAGTAAATTCTCCTGCAAATGTTACTAGCACTGTACTTGTTACAGATTGTTTTAACTCAGTTGAAGTTTTGGTTAACAGCACTAATGACTTTAAGATTTACAATTATTCTTCATTTGTGCCTTCTCCACTATTAATTGAAGTCCTAGCTAAAGGGCTTACTTTTGTTCCTACCACTAGAGGACACTTAGCCGAAACTTTAATTGATCTTAGGACTTATACCAGGAAATTGAATCTTAATGTTCTTTTTGGTACTAACTCAAGTCTAATTAATGAGTTTAGAGTAGCCAGTGTTTTTAATCCTGTTTTGCATTCTTCTATTTTACTATTTGAGAAAATTTGTGAAAATGATATTAGGGCCATTTTTAACAATAAGGCCTTGCATGGATCTCAGGGGTTTAATTTGTCCACTTTAGAGAGAGATGCCCTGAAGGAATTGAATTCTGCAGATATACGTGTCATTAAACCTGATAATGGAGGTGGGTTGATCTTTATGAACAAGGATGATTATAACAAAAGAATGCAAACCCTCTTAGCTAAAGAAGCTTATGTTAAGGTATTCAGGAATGAAATCAATGGTGCCTGTCAACGAGTTAGAGGGTTCATTAATGACCTTTTTATTGATGGGTGTATTGATGTTGATCTATATAATTATCTTTGTATCATCCATCCTCTTACACCTGTTATTTTTGGGTTGCCAAAAATCCATAAGGACTTGTTAAATCCTCCATTTCGTCCTATTGTTGATGGTAGGCAATCCATCACATATGGGTGTGCTAAGTGTATTGACGCTAAATTGAAAGGGGCCCTACTTGATGAATCCCAGATTTGTAAGGATTTGTGGGCTTTCCTGGAAGCTATAAATAACCTTCCTTTTTCCAAAGACTTTAACTTTTTTACGATCAATGTCTGTGATTTGTATACAGTTATACCTCAGGATGGGTAAGGGAATTCCTGCTTGAAATGCATGTTGATGGTTCAAGTATTGATCTTGTTATTTATTTATTGGAGTTAGTGCTTAGTAATAATTACTTTATTTTTGATAAAGAATTTTATTTACAGAAAACGGGTGTTGCCATGGGTTCTTCTTGTGGGGCCACCTTTGCTAATACTGTGATGGCTTCTTGGGAAAAGCACTTTTTATTTAAGGATAGTGTTTTCCAGCAAAGGGTAGCATGGTACACCCGTTATTTGGATGATATTTTCATCCTTTGGAAGGGTGATCGGATTTCGGCTGACTCCTTTATTGAACACATCACACATTATACTAATTTTTTTAAATTTACTTGGGATTTCCAGGTGGATAAAATCTCCTATTTGGATGTTGAATTAATTAAGGATTCCCCTAATGGAAGGTTTATTTCTAGGATATTTAGGAAGTCAACTTATTCGAATGCCTTCCTTCACTATTCTAGTTGTCACCCCTATTTTCAGAAAAGGGCGGTTGTTAAAGGCCAACTTGTTCGGGCAGCAAGAATGGTGCCTTTGGAGGGTGACTTTTTGGAAGAATGTACCCTGCTTAGAGAGATGTTTGTCATGAATCGGTATCCTGGTCGGTTACTGGAGAATCTGATTTGTGAAGTTCACTCTAAAAGATTGAGTGGGATCTTTAAACCCTTGTTAGCTAAAGGTGAAGTTATTGATGTGACGAATTTAGGGAAAGATGTTCGTACTTTGGACAAAAGACTGCTGAGTAATGAGGGGGGTAAACCCTTGGATGGTTATGGTGATTTAGTATCTGATTCTAATCACCCTTCCGCCTTTCCTAACCAAGGGTTGGATAAATTGAGTTTTATTACAACTTTCTCGCTAGATGCCCCTCTATTGAAATCTATTCTTTTCAAGAATTGGTGTTTTCTTTTGGTGGACAATGTTGTTAAAAATAGTGTGGGTGATTCGCCTTGTGTAGTATTTAGAAAGGGAAGGAATTTAAAAGGTTTTTTGGAGAATGGGACTCCTGAACAATATTTAGCACATTGCAGCATGGTAAAATGTGGGGCTTGCTGTTGGTGTAAATATGTTAATGTTAGGAATTCCTTTGTAATACATAATAAAAAGCATTACATTAAGGGTAGGTTTAATTGTAATTCAAGAGGGGTTGTGTATTTGGGTTCTTGTTCTGTATGTTCTGCGTTTTATGTCGGCAGAACAGAAAGACCCCTTAAAAATAGAATTTATGAACATTTGTATGCTATTGGCAAAATGAATTTGAATAATGCCTTAGCTAGGCATATTAAGGATTATCCCACACATGGATTTGTCTTTCTTGTCATTGATAAAATTGATGACAATGTCAGGGGTGGACCAATGTCCTTGAAGTTAGATGAGAAAGAATTAATATGGCAATTGAAATTGAATGTCCAGGTTCCCCCAGGCCTTAATGACTTTGTTTCTGTTAGAAGCATTCTGAAAATGAGGGCTCTTAATAGGTAATAATAATTATCTGTATATATTTATATTTATATATTTATACATATTTGTGTTTATACTTTTTCTTTACTATATATCGGTCCCTTGGAAATGTTTTATGTAGCTGTATATGTATTTTTATTCCATTTTTATTTCATTTGGTTATAGCCCTTTAAATGGAGGTTTGTCTTTTTGTAATTGGTGGTGATGTCATTTATTTTGCCTATTTAAGCTTTGTATTAACTTTTTAACCTTTGTCTGAAGAAATTTGCTGATTTCAAGTAAACGAAAGCGCTTACAATAATAATCTTTTTTGGACTTAGCGTGTTTTTTTCCTTCTTTGTCAGTTTCTAGTTTGTTTCATTTATTCTGTTTTGGACCCACTATATACTGAAAAATAGTAGATGGTATTCCATGAATAATGTGCCCCAGTCTGCAAATCACCTGTTGCCTTTGAAATATACATCCACTGGTTTTGTTCCTTTAGTTGTGATAGTCATAGGATTCTACACAGAAATGATGAAAAGCATTAGCCCTATTCCCTAATTTCCTTGCTTATTTACTTGTTTCCTGCATTAGCATAACTGTTTGCTGACATATAGATAATCTTTGCTAATAGCTCCACCATTGACAATATGTAGTCAGTAGATGCGACTACACTGGTAGTATTAGGCATGCATATGGATATGTAGGGTAGGCAAATACCCCTATCCACCATTAATACAAAACTCAAGACCTGCACAATATTTCTTCTATGTATCTATGATTTTCACATCTACTTAGTGTCATCCCCTGCTATGACAGAAGTCATCACATGTTGATACAGAAACATGTTCATCTCTCTAATGTAAAATGTATAACATGAAGGCTTAGGCTAACCATCCTTTACAGTATTGTTTTCCAGTCAATAGTTTTGTGTCTTGTGTTGATTGGACAGTATCAGCAACATAAAAACTCTGTGATGGGCTTGATAAATCTTGGAATACATCAATAATGGATAATATTCATTAGCACAGAGTGTTATTGAGCCACATTATCCATTGCTGCTGCTGAGATGTATGGGTAGAACATCACTCATAAAGGACTAATGCCTGGACCTCAGGTGGACTCTCACTATGACTTTTGCTATTCTGGTGAGTTATACATCATTGAAGGAGTTAGGCTAGCATAAACATGGAAGCATATATGCCTTCTGCTATGTTTGGCCAGTTTTGGACTCAAACCTACAGTTTTGCAGTATAACTCATCCCAAATCTTTATATAAAAATTTATCCTATAACTGATTATTTGAAAAAATACACTTTAGCTTTTAATGGGTGTCAGACAATATGTTATTGACCAAAGTAAAACACAGTTTCAGGATGCAAAATAACAGGTAGTAAATAATGCTGAAAACTACATTAAATGTGCTACTGTGGCAATGACATGCAGGACAAGGCTAATTCCTTTCTGAAAGAATGCAAAAGTTGATCAGGAAAAAGTGTGGGTTTTTTTTGTAATCTGTGACACGAAAAATGGAAGAAGTTAAATGGTACTAAACATACCGTTCAACCTCCTAATGCAAAAAATCTGGACAAAGCCAAGAATAATGGGGGATAAAAAGGAAAAAAATAGGGACAAGTTTTAAATAATGCTATTATAGATTAGCAAATTGCTAGAATAACAGGTTTTCATTACTATGCATTTTCTTTCTTCCGGAGCATTTCTCCCCGGGCCTCCACTGAAAACAGGCTCTGTGGAACCTAGTCGGACTTTCCCTGTCAACAAATGTAAAATAAATAAAATAAATAAATAAATAAATTATGGATATGAAGTCTGAAACTCAAATGGATGTCATCAATTTGTGGCTTCAGTCCTCAGCAATTTGCCAGAAAAATACATATTTTAGGAGGAACAGACCAAAATTATGAGGCAAAAGCTGGGCATTCTGTGAAAATCTGGACAGTTGAGAGATATGATACTAAAGGTTTTAGGGATCTAAACTATGGGGGGGGGGGATTTAATAAAGCCTACACATGTTTTTTTTTCCTTGTAGGCATTGCACCATGCTGCTTACATAGGCATGAACATTTTTAAATTCAGTAAGTGCAGCTGAGCAGCGCTCATGCACGTGCCAATGCAGATACTTTACTGGCATGCAAATCACCTTATAAGCAGGTGAATGTCATGCGAATGAGGCAGATAGAGCAATCCAACAAGCAGATAGGCATATCTTCAGACCCCTTGTCAGTGTCTGTAGTGTACACGGAAAAATTAAGTCTCTAACCTACACACTACTTGTAAAGATTACTATAATATGGTATTGTATGTATGGATCTGCTGCATGTATCCAAGGAAATATAGTGGGCTATTTGGACAGAACTAACATCCACATGGGACTACAGATACCCAGTCCAGTAGTATGTGTTACTTAATATTCACTAAGCCTCATGGTGTACAGGAGTGTAGACAGACAAAAGGGGTTGTAAAAATGTAGCTATCTGGACAGAAATGTCATACTGCCTACACATATGAGGGAAACTATCATCCCGTATGTCGGAAAATTTAAAGGAAATAAGTTAAATTCATTATTTTTAAATAATCTGGGCATGTTTGCATGGCATGCCTCTGTGCACAAATAAAAAAAAATGGAAAAAAAAGTAATATTATGTGACAAATACGTATTTACAGGACCTTTAATGAAGTCCCTACAATGGTGCATTGGTTCTGTTGCTAACATGGTAGGGCTATAAAGTATGTAGTTTCCAGACTGTGAGCACAAATACCTATGAAAATGAGGTGGAGTTACTGAATAGAAGAAAGTAGTAATCGTGTCTGCATATTCCCTTTGTGTAGGCTTAGACCCATGTTGCTGTTTACACAGGATGTAGCTGACAGCAGGAGGGGATATGTCCAGTGCCTTCTAAGTACAGTTCAGCTTAGCTGCGCCTGTTTGCATGGCATGCCACCCGGCTCAGCATGGCTTTTCAGGGGGGGTGTGTCCACTAACTTCTAAGCTCTATTTACCGTCGGTGTGCATATCTGCATGGTGCGTCACCATGCTGAGCATCGCTGAATACAAAAATGTAGTCAATTACTTCTGACCCTTGTTTAAGCTAAAATAGGGCCATGACATGATGTTAATTATATTGTAGACAGGTGGAATGCATCATAGTTGGCAATCACACATTCTGCACCTACAGCAGAGCTCTATATAGTAGGCATACACACTACATTCTGATTTTTCCCCAGTACATCTGTGTACAGACTTGGGAATTTTAACTGAGAGAATGTTAGGAGCTGCTGCAGGCCTACTACATCTGTATGTGCTAGATGCTGTAGTCAATGCTGGTGCTGCTGCTGACAATAGGCCTAGGCAGAGAAGGAGAAGAGTGTTCAGGCCCAGTGTATCCTTCTAGGTGCTACATAAGATGGAGATTGTAGAGCGCTAGAGGGTGGACAGGGATATACTACAAGAACTCACTAAGTTCTACCACCATCAACTCAGACCTAGATCCAATAGAGGGGAACCCATACCAGTAAAAACAAGGACATGATGGGGGTCTCATAAGCACCTGCATCCAGGGTATTCTACCAGTTCCTGGATGCCATGCTATCACATGCCAGTGAGCACTTTTCTTTTCCCTTACCTCTGAGGTGAGGGCCAGCAATATGCAACATTTCTACCATGTAGCACACTACCCTGAAGTACTGGGTGCTGGAGATTGCACACATGTACACACCAAGGCACCACCCAGTGAGGAGAGTAGAATCTAAGTCAACCACAAGGGGTACCACTACATCAACTGCCAAGTCATGTGCTATCTCCAGGGGATTATCATGAATGTGTGTGCTGGCAACCCTAGCAGTTGACTCCCATATCTGGCATGCATCACAGCTGTACCAGATGTTTGCTGAGGGGGGCATCCCACACGTACATATACTGGGGAATGCTGGCTACGTCCTGGAACCGTGGATGATGACACCCATCAGAAATTCAACATACTCTTGGAAGAACACCATAATGAGGCACACGCACAAGCTAGGAACATCATAGAGCATGTGTTTGGGCTTCTGAAGTCACAATTTTGGAGTCTCAATATATTTGGTGGAGCCCTGCAGTACTTTCCAGCCACATGTGCACATATGTACACAGTATGTGGTATGCTACACAATATGATCCTGCATAAACAGCTGCAGCAGGATCAGCACAGGGAAGAGATATACAGAAGCCCACTACTGCTGAGGTCACCACAGCCACACTCACAGGAGGACTCGGAGGAGAACCCCCCTGACGATGTCCCTGCAGGCAGATGTTTGGGTGCCCAGTACACCTCAGCTTCAGCTAAGAGACAATGCAGACAATGCATAGCACATTTACTGACAACCTAGGGACCTAGGGACTGACACTTCACTCCTACTCACATACATGTATTAAGAGTGATGCCAGGCAACTCACACAACCTGTACCTACCCATGTATTGGCTGTGTACTACTTGCATCAGACAGAATCAGCCCTGAACTACAGTTCTGTCAACTGCTGCACTCACAAGTTAAGTCTCTAACCTACACATTAGTTGTAAGGATTACTATAATATGGTATTGTATGCATGAATCTGCTGCATGTATGCAATGAATTATAGTGAGCTATTTGGACAGAAGTAACATTCACATGGGACTACAGACACCCAGTCCACTAGTATGTGTTCATTAATATTCACTAGACCTCATGGTTGGAATATGCACTACATCATTCAAGGGAGATGTTAAACAGTGGGGTCACATGATATTTGGACCACCGTCCATCACAGCAGAGCATGTGGTGTTGTTTCCCCACTCCCAACACAGCTGTTTTCACATATAACTGCTTTAATATTAAAAGTCATCAATGGTAAATGAGCAGGACAGGCAATTTCAGGGCAATAACATAGAAATTGATCACACATTGTATGTCTGCCTAATGTAGGAATAACAATGTACATATGTATGCTGTTGATTGTGTGATGAATGATCTCTCTCTGTCTGGCAGCTTGTGTGGCTCAGTGGATTAAGGAAGTTAGTATGGGTGATGGGTTGATGTAGCCACATCTTTTGCATGTGAGGTAGCATTATGTTGTTTTCACAGACGGTCAGTCTATGTGTGGTGTAACATTACTAATATCTGTCACATATTAATTACATCAGACAGCTGGAGAATGCCATGGACATTTTGAGTGAAGTGTTATACTGCAGAAACAGGGACAGATGTCAGTGTCTGTAACATACAAAATCCCAGACTGGGGTACAGGTAGGTGTGACCTGGAGTCACATTATAAGTACTGTCAGTCCCACTGGACATGTCCATACACTTAGTTAAAATGAGCGCAATTCTGCTGCCCCATCATCAAAATGACCTGTTATGTATAGATATGTCTATACATACATATGTATACATATTCGTCTGTCACTATCTGTCTCTCACATACATAGCTTATCTGTATATGTATTTTCAAACTATATACACACACACACATATATATATTTATTTCTTTATTTTATATATATATATGTATATATATAAATATATATATATATATATATATATATATATATATATAAATATATATATCAGTCTCTCACCATATATTTAAATAACACATTATACATATCATACACATACATAGCTTATCTGTATATGTATTTTCAAACTATATACACACACATATATATATTTATTTCTTTATTTTATATATATATGTATATATATAAATATATATATATATATATATATATATATATATATATATATATATATATATATATCTCAGTCTCTCCCCATATATTTAAATAACACATATACATATCATACACATACAGCTACATTTATGTATACATCCCTGTTATATACATATATATGTATGTGGATGTCTGTATTGTCCCACATACCCTAATAATGATGAGTAAAGCTGCTCTATCACACATCTATAATGTTTCTCAAAAGATCCAAAGTAAGGGTCAGCAGCACATAGTGCATCTACCTACAGACCCCTGTGCCTGCTGGATGTCACCACATAGACTGCAACAGTTGAGCAGGTGGTGTAATATATAATGTTGTCTACACATGCATGGACAGGGCTCATTGTTCCTGCCCATAGGCTTGCCCATCCAAGTACAAACAAACACATTTGGACATACTGGTAACAGTAGACACATAGCTAGGATAATAACAGTTATCTCACTGCTAGGATACTAGATGCAGATAACAGTACGAAGCAATATCACCCTGCAGGCCAGAGATGCTGTTCAACACAGTAATACACAAGTAGTTTTCACATGCAAAACATACATCAGCCATGTCATGTGCGATAAGTACTGTGATCTATAGTGTGTAATACTGGATAGGTATGCGTTTTAATCTCACTCCAGCACACTTACTGTGTGTGTGTTATACCCCCCCTGCCAAACAACTATGAATCCCTCAGTGGCTATTAAACTGCAATGGTTATGCACTTTTTATTCCTCTAAGTTGCTGCTGGCTTCCAAATTGCCCTATTTTACAAGGCCCAATGATGTCATTGACCTTAGCACTACCAGCTGGTATTGCAATATCAGCCTTAAGCCATGGCTCGTGCGATGAATACGATGATCTATATTGTGTAAGACTAGATAGGTAGGGTTTTAGTCTCTCTCCAGGGCACTTGGTGTGTGTGTTTGTGTGTGTGTGTGTGTGTGTGTGTGTGTGTGTGTGTGTGTGTGTGTGTATATATCCCCTTACAAAGCAACTGAGAATCCCTCTGTGACTATCAAGCTGCAATGGTTATGCACTTTTTGTCCCACTAAAGTTGCTGCTGGCTTCCAAACTGCCCTCTTCTACAAGGCCCAATGATGTCATTGACCTTAACACTACTAGCTGGCATTGTAAATTTAACCTTATGCTGTGGTGCATGCGATAAGTACTGTGATCTATAGTGTGTAAGACTACATAGGTAGGGTTTCTAATCTCAATCTAGGACACCTGGGGTGTGTGCATGTTCCTCTGGTGTGTAAATATATATATATATATATATATATATATATATATATATATATATATATATAGATATAGATATATATATATATATATATATATATATATATATATATATATGATCACCTCAGTATTGTAGACAGAGGTAGGGTTTTGCAGCATTTATTTATAGCAGGTGTTAATGAAATTCAAAAATTAAATAAATAAACAGTCTTAATAGAGTTTCAACATTTATTAAAAATCACACATGTATGGGAGACAAAACCAGAATCAGTAATTTCTCCTTGAACAAACATATTCAGGTATTTAACTCATTCACTCCGGAGCTGCTCAGAAAATGCTGCCTGCTCACTTCCACCATAGGAACAACAGTGCAGTCTGAGCTCATTTTCCAATAATCCATTTGTAATACCATACAGAAAACAAATGTTCATAACTCTTTAACCATAAGAGTTAGACTAAAAATGTGAATACAAATGTTGTTCAGCAGGCATTGGCCTTTCCAACAGTGTAAATGTTGACAGTGTGTATGTAACTCATTATTAAATATTTGCAAAGGAATGCTGATATTGTGCATATTTTTTACCTTTTTGGTACAACAAATCACAATATCTTGGTGAATGTACCATGTAGACCCATACAATTTGTAATTAATTTGTTTGTATGAATGTTAACTTTAAAATGATACCTTAACCATTACTGAGTGGTGCTCTGTTATGGAAATATTCACAGAAATGTGATGAATATTATATTTCTCATAATTGATAAATAAACAAATCATAATATCTCATGACCTGTAACAGACAGAGACTGCATATCAGGGTACAGGTTGTGTGGCTCAATGTCAGCTTCAAAACAATGCCTCATTTGTGTCATTACCATGCTCCCTTGCAAAGATATCGGCATAATAATGAGAAATATTGCAAATGTATAATTTTCGTAATCCTACAAGATTAAACAAACCGTGATAGCTGTGCATGTGTACAGCATACAGACACAGATCTTTTACCATGTTGTAAGGCATAATAATGTCCTCAAAATTAGGTATTACTTGGGACATTGACATGCTCCCTTGCAAAGTTATTTACCAAAATATGTAAAAAAATCATAATTTCCATAAACTAAGTCCTAAACAAACTTTGATATCTGTACATTTGTACAGCACACAGATAAATTTTTTTTACCATGTTGTAACTATTAATACTGTCTTCAAAATGATGTATTATTTAGCACATTGACATGCTCCCTTGCAAAGTTATTTACCAAAATATGAAAAAATTCATAATTTTCATAACCCCAGTCCTAGACAAACGTTGATATCTATATATGTGTACAGCATGTAGACACAGTTATTTTATCATGTTGTAAGGAGTAACACTGTCTTCAAAATGAGGTATCACTTGGCACAGTTACATGCTCCCTGGCAAAGTTATTTACCAAAATATTTAAAAAATTCATAATTTCCATAACCGAAGTCCTAAACAAAATATGATATCTGTACAGTTGTCCTGCATACAGACACAGTTCTTTTTCCATCCTGCAACTACTAATACTGCCTTCAAAATGAGGTATTACCTACCCTGATGACATGTTCATTGATAAAGATTGAAAAAATATTATAATTCCCATAACCATGGTCCCAAACTGTGATGTCTGGACATGCGTATGGCATACAGAAACATTTTTTTTATGTCTTGCAAGTACTAATACTATCTTCAAAATTAGCTACTACTTAGCATGCTGACATGTTCCCTGACAAAGTTATTCACAAATATGAAACAATATCATAACTCTCATAACTGAAGTCCTAAACATAATGTGATATCTGTACATTTGTCCAGCATACAGACACAGTTATTTTTGCATCATTTAACTAATAATACTGCCTTCAAAATGAGGTATTACTTAATCTGATGACATATTCCCTGACAAAGTTATTTAGCACAATAGGAAAAGAAATCATAACTCTCATATTCATAATTGTAACCAAACTGTGATGTGTGCAGGATGGCTATTCACATATTCTCTTGTACTTGGTAGCACTCTCCTCAAACAGTTTTCTTACTCAGCATGTTCACCATCTTCCTACCACAGTTATTTGACAAACTAAGAAAAATATAATTTACATACAATTCATAATCAAACGGCTATCTGTACCTGTACACAGCATACAGATAGTTCTTTGACAATCTGAAAATGAAGTGTTACTTGGCATGTGTATAAGTTTTATTAGCAGTTCTTTTCCTGTGTCATCAGTAGTGACAACTGTGTTTATAAAATATAATAGAGTTTCTTACCATACTGGTCTTACTTGATCATGGCTGTTGTCCATTCGTTCTCACTAGCTGCATGTTACTAATATATCGTGCATAGCTGCCATCATGCCATTGTGGAGGTTAGTCAAGAAGAATGCAATGCCATCCTCAGTTAGGTGAACGCCATCGCTTCTGAAAATGTGAACATCTTCTGCGGTGATGCTGTCATAGCAGATTGGTGATCCACCAACCCTGTGCATCAAGCCATGCATGAACCCATTCTTTAAACATCTGGCCTTGTGCGTTGCCTGCTAACTGTGTGCTATTTTCCATATCTGGCGAGGAATTATGTCAGACCACACAAAATGACAATGTGCCACCATGACTGCAGGTGTTCAAAAATTGTTCTGATTTGAAACTGTAGCCTTCCGAGTGGGTGAGTGATGACATCATTCCCTCCAATGTGCAGCACAAGAATGCCAGGCTCAGGGAAGATCGAACACTTCTCTTCCAACAACTGCAGGAGTCCACTCTAATGTATACCTCTTCTTGCAATTCAGTATGCCTTCACGCTAGATGTGGGGAAGCTCAAGTTGTAGTGGCTATCACTTCTGGAGGCATGGCTGGTGGCACAGTGAATGTAGGAATGGCCACACACCCACACTCTCACTTGTCGGTCTCTTGCTCATGAAGTCATGTCACTGTCACAAGGTGGGCTCACCTTCACAGGAAAGAAATGCAAATAGGTTATTACTGATATCCGAGAGATGTATTGGAAGACTACACATATATGTATATCAATAGCATTACCTGGTTAGCTCATTCAAATCTTCAGTCCTATCCACAGTGGCATTATTCTTTTGATAAGGCACATAACTGGTGATGACAGTGCAGAGGTACATACCTACCACCCTTCACACCACCAAATGACACACAATGAGTGATGTTGCAGAGGTACATACCTACCAGCCCTGAAAACACCAAATTACACACAATGACTGACAAGGGGGTACAGAAAGGGCACATGTAAAGAGAAAAATCAGGGTAAGGACCGCCACTCCACTAATATGCTGAGGACAGGCATGGGGCTTCAGCTGGTGGACGTCTGAAGGGTCCCATAACTGTGCTGGCTGCTCACTCAGACTGCTGGGAGCATCAATGCCTCCCAACTGCATGCAATGCCAGCATACATTTGCTACACCAAAAGAGAGGGAGACTGCTTGGAGAGCTACAATGAGATAACATGTGAAAAGCTAAGACTGACTCAATGGAACATTATGGCGAGCACATAACTTCTTTATCTATTGTTGTCAATTTTCATTCTATCATCAACCTTTGGGAGAGAGTTGATAAACCCTTCAGCAGCCCTTCCAAGTATGGCCAATAACCAGAATGACACATTCCCTCCATGACCCCTTCAGTAGTATGTTCAAGTATACTCAAGCACTTAAATGAAACATTTGCCACATAACCCCTTCAGTACATATCTCTCAACCTCTTAGTTCTGCTGAGCTTGTCTGCAAGAATGTTGGATTTCCCTGATATGTGCATCACTGAAAAAAAGCATTTGGAGGAGCTTGCCCACAGCTCAACTCTCACTGTTTGTTGGTAAAGGGGGTTAGTTCCCCCTTGTTTGTTGATGTACCAAACCAGTCACATATTGTCCGTTTGGACAGCAATTATCCCTAGAGGAAGGAGTTCTGCAAGGCCTGCAACTCTAAAAAGACTGTTCTCTTCTCTTTCTTGATAGAAAAAGAAACTGGTGCTGGATGGCTTGAAATGACTCCACATAGACAAAAACCCAAATCTGGCTTGTGCATTCATCAATGTGAGAGTTTTACCCGAGAAGTGATAATGACTCAGTGCTATAGTGGAACTGCACTTATTGTTAATGTGATAATGACCTGCATTTCATCACTTGAAAGTTATGCATGCTCAGACACAGGTGCTGCACATAACCTTTTGAGTAATCATTCATTATAAATCAGTAGAAAAAGTATATCATTATAATTCAGTAGAAATAGTATCACACTTAGATATTACTGAGCCCGTCCCCCTCCCACCAAATTTCAACACATGACTGACAAAGCCAGGAAAAATGCCCACAATATATGGTAGCTGCATGCTGGTCATAGTCAGCAAGTAATAACCTTTACCTCACTCAGGCAACTACTGAGTATAAGCAAAAATACAATAATACAAGCAGAAATGTCAAACTTATCTGGTTCATGTGTGTAAGAATTAATACTAAGTAGTAATTCAAGTTATCTCACCTAACCATGTCTCTGGTTACAATAGATAGTAAGTTGGCTGAAAGACAGAACCCAAACATAGCAATTTGTAAGTGCCTCATCAGAAACTATGAAAGTGACCAGCATGCCCTTCAGGGCTCGGTGCTGAGACCTCTCCTTTTTGGTAATTACTTTACAGATCTCCAAGCGAGAGACAAATTCTTTTGCTAACAAAGTTTGCAGATGGCCATTATGATAAACCCCTGTGTCACCTAATGGATTGTGAACTGTCTCACAGATAGGATGCAGGAAGTCAAAAACAGGGGAATTTACCTACACAAAAAGACCAGTCACCAGTGGGTCCCCTAACTACATCCCTAAATATGAACAAGTCCCTGTTGATACCTTACACTTCCTTATTCTCACTTCTTCATTCACTTCCTAACTTCAATTGATTTCTCTCCCTTATCTAAATATGCCATCACCCTGTTCCATATTGCAACTCCTGTTTGTACTATATTAGCTTACCTTTAATTTCTCTAAACTGGCTAAAATTTACAGTGGATAGCATTGTTACCTCACAGCAAGGGGTTATCCAGTTTGATTCTCGGCTAGGGTGCCTTCTGTACAGAGTTTGCATGTTGTATGTGTGTGTGTGTGTGTGTGTGTGTGTGTGTGTGTGTGTGTGTGTGTGTGTGTGTGTGATTCTTCTGGGTGCTCTGGTTACTTCCCATATTCCAAAGACACACAAATAAGTGGATTGGACATTCTAAATTTGCTATAGATGTGAGCGCATGTGTGAGTGTGGTATGGAAGAACTACCATGGCAGGGCTGTAAACCTTAGCTCTAGGTGATTCTCACTGTTGAGGTGACACCCTGACCCCATATGCAAAAATGAGAAAAGGGGTTGTGGATGGATAGCTTTTGTGTGATGCCAGCATGAGGAATAGTACCACAGTTCTTGGCCAGGTTAAGATACTCAACATGTACAGCATGGCTACCATCTACAGCCTCAGTAACCCTTTCAAAGAAGTTTAAAAGGTTAAAGAGACAGGATCTACCCATCTCAAGTCAAGTCTAACTATTTAAATACAAAAACACCAAATCCCAGAATCATCTACGTTTCCAATCTCTTGACTTACCTCTTTCATTAATTTAATTCTGTTTAAGTTTCAGCAATGACTAAATACTGATAATTTTACTTAAGGAAGGTTTTAAGTGCTTGCATCTAGTCTAACTTGACATTTCATTTAGTTTTATTTTTCAAACAGAATTCAAGTTTTCATCTCTAATTTCATTTGCAAAATGTGAATTAGAAGACACAAAAACTTTTTAAAAAACATGCATGTCTCAGAGTTCTTTGTTTAAATCATTATTTGTATGCCCAGACCTTATTGCACACAAATATACATTTTGCCAACATACCTCTCGACTATTCACAGAATGTCCAGATTTCTCATTCCTCATAAAATATGTTGTTTTCTTGCAAATCATTGAGAAGTGAAGTACCTAAATAAAGACATATATTTGAGTTTCAGGCTTCATATCCTTTTGAAGGAGAATGCTAATGTAAAACTTGTTATTCTAGCAGCTTTCTAAGTTTATATGAGAACTATTTGAAATATGTTCTTGATTTTAAACCTTTGTCATCCCCTCATCCACACCCATTATTTTTGGCTTTGTCCACATTTTCTGTGTTAAGATTTAGCCTTCTAGTTATTTTTCCAACATAGAAAGTGCCACAACACAAACAAGTTACATGAAAATGATCTAGAAGGCTCAATGCCTTACCCCAGGCTAATATATACATATATACATGCAGAAATATTTTCTACTGTGGATTCTAACTCACTGCTTATGTTACACAGGACCATCAGTGAATAAGAGTGGATGTGAGGGAACACACCTGAATAGACTAATAAAAGTTGGCTATGCATAATCTCTGCTGTTTCATAAAACTATAAGCCCTATTTAAAGAAACAAAAAAAAAACGATTCTGCAAACTCAAACTAGTGTAAAAAGTAACAATTCATTGCTTTTATCTATCAGGAGATAAGCCACTATACTACTGACTTACTTAACGTTCTTAAGTGTTAAATGCGACAATTATCATTTTCTTGTTCAGATATTTGGGTGTGCATCACTGCTATATATTTATTTCCAAATCCTAGCTCCTAAAACGTTACCTAATAACTGGAGACAGAACCAAATACGTAAACAAATAAATAAAAATGATCTGAGATACAACTACACAAATCAGGGACACTTTCAAAAGATGTATCCATCTCAAGCAGACAGATGAAGGAAAATTTGAATCGGGACTACTTTGTGTTTTTGGAAAAATAAAAAGTCCTTAGATATTATTTTTGGAGTTATTCATCAACAAAAATGTCTACCATTCAGTTACAAAACACAGTTTTAAGCAGGACAGAAGAAAATTCGGAAACTGGGGATGTCTGAAATACACTTTGCATGGACAAATTAAATTTCATGTATGCTTCCCAGCTGTTATGGGTGGAGGCAAAGGGCTAAAAGACAGCTTTTGATTAGTTCTTGTGTAAGGTAAAAGTAAAAGTAAAACAGGGGGTTGTGCTAACACCAGGACAGAATAATACACCGGTGACAGTAATAACTAACCCCAAATCTGTCACAGGAACAAACGTCTCAAATCTGCACATTAAGTTCAGTGTGTATCTACGTGCGTGTGTGCATTTTCCAGCAGTTTGAATTTTTTTCAACTTCTCAGCGCTCTGCATTTTGAGTGCCAACATTTCAGTAGTGATCTCTTTTAGAAAGCCTTGTGCCCATGCCTAAATCCACCACTGTTAAATATTATATTTTAGTGTTGTGCTTATTACAAGTTTCCTAACACAGCCTAAACTAAAATTCAACTCTACCAATAAAAATTACAAGGGTCATCACAAAGGCAAAAAGGCCAAATTATTCGGCAGACTACAGCAACTACTCACTAAACACTTTCATTATCAAACGTGTATGGAGGTCTTCAACAGTTAAATGTCAGCTTTAAGCCTTGGTTTCATTGTTAAGTTTAGGGGCTGATCTAGTTTTCAGCTCCAGTTTCTAATCCGTTAAAAAAAAATTATAAAATCAGCAACAACAAACTTGTTAAGTAGAATAATCGATCGGCCCAATGATCTGCAATCCATCCATTTCACAAGATAACCCTAAAATACAAATCTGCCCTATTACTTCTTTACCCAAAAAATATTCTGTGCCAGTAAAAGAAAATCATAGCAGGGGATCAAACCCACCTGCAGTTGCTGCACTTGTCCAAATGCTAGTTCCGTAAACTGAAATACTTCACTGGGGAAAGCAGGTATCTGGCACAAAGAGATAGTCAGAAGAAATAGAATCCAGCAGCAATACAACTTAAATCTTCCAATGTTAATCAAAAAGGAATATCTGCTGCTGGAGCCCTCTATTTATTGGTAACAAACAATGGAAACTGCTTCGGGGGGGGGGGTGGAGGTGTTATGTAAGTGGTGGCTTGGATTTTGCTGCTGTGATTGGCTGCCACCACTTGCTTTGGGAAACGCAGACAGAATAGGCTTAGTGTCAGTACAGGAAAACACAGTACACACTAAGCCAATTTACTCAAAATAATTAAATACAAAAATATGCTTACAGCAATGTGAAAGCTAATTTGAGAAGGCAAGGGACAAAGTTTAGTTACTTTTTCAACTTAGTTTTCACAGTAAAGGACTGAAATAGGGCCGGGAATTAAGTTGCGCATGTGGAAGGCACTCAGTGGTAATATCATGAGATTACAAACGTTTCATAGCAAGCTCAGATGTAAGCACAGAGGCACTATGAGACATTAGTTGGGGTTAATGAGTTAAAATGCAAGTGAAAATAAGTGTTATCTATCAGACCACTGCCAGTATCCAATAAAAAGTTGTTTAATACCAAGATCTGTAAATGCATTTATTCATTCGAACAGTACTAAATATCTAAAATAAAATATGTGAATGTCATAAAAATAGGTTAGTTAAAACATCCTTTTCCCAATTAAGCATTAGTAAGTTACAACAGACAACTTTCCTATTTAAAATTAGAAGGAATGCAGTCAAGCAACCTAGCTGATAAATTTTAATCCATTCACATTTCAGCTATCTAGCAGTTTCAGCAACATACATAAACATGCGCAGACCATAATATGCATTGTTTACTGCTTAAAAGAATCTGCTAACATGGTTAAAAGTTACTGACCACATATTCTTTCTTCTGACATGCTCAGTTCATAATACACTATGTTTCAACTTTCTTATTACTTAGTTATTTACTTACTTATTCATTTACACAGGTGATGTGGCCCTACAAATTCCTGACCACAACGAGGCCTGCTGATATCATCAAGCATAATTTGTCCTAAACTGATAGTACTAGCAGACATGAGGTGTATTGAGTGCATCACATACTGCGACTTGTAGTATGTACCATTACATAGCTAAGTGTTCTAATCTACACACAGCCAACTTGCACTACGTGTGTGTTGTGCCATGTCCTCTAAGTAGTAATTGGAGGTGGTGCTATCCTCAATGTAGCCATGTTTGTGTGTGTGAGTGTTACAGCATTTTACATCAATTTATGGAACCATTGGACGTTTGAACTTAAATAGTGTAATGGCCATACAACCCTCACAATCCTAGACAAGTTTATACCCTTATTGACATGATCAGCACATACTGCCCCAATCCAAGATGGACACAGGGAGAAGCTCTGTGGTGAAACAATGGTCACGAATCCAGTCATGCAGATGACATGTGCTGAGGTACACTGAGGTGCTCTGTGTGCCATTAGGCGGGGTTTTGTTTCTAATGTGTGTTAAAGTCTGCTAGATAAATCTCTCCCACCAGCATGTATTACTAACATGACATAGTAGGTTAATGACCTCAGCAGGATTAATCCATCTACTATGCCACCTAAATATATGCACCATTTACAACCAAGCAGGGTCACACATTGGCCCATATGCAAGGCAGAAATTACCTCTGAGTACTCTGTGTGCCATACAATGCAATGACACTTATTTCAGATGATCCCCATTGAACACATACTGAAAATGTGAAGTCTCCATGTGCAGGACCATACAGTTGTGTGCAATTCCTAGTACTGTTTGAAAAGGTACATTACCAAATGGCCATTGCAATCAGATATTGGCATGCTGAGGTAAGAGTATATGGAAGCTATAAGTATGTCAATTACGGGTGACTGCACCCTCACCTATGGCATATGATTCCTGCTATACCACTGTGGAGACATGGTGATCTCAGGCACATTAGGTGTAAACCTGTGTGGCTAGATCTGTATGCTCAGTTCATTCACCCCCTAAGTATGTACATCACATGTTGTGACTGATGTGCTACTTACCAGGTACATAGGTCTTACTAATGGCAATGATACAACATATATATTAGCATGGAGTTTTTGACCATTACTATGTCACCAGGCATTTGTTCACCAGTACCCTTTTTCAGGATATTGACATAACTCACAGACCCTATGAATGCTCACAATTTGCAGGCATCAGCCAACATTGTTAGCGACAAACATACAGTACTCACTTGTGTCATGAGTAAATGGATTCCAAGCAGTAAAGGACCTAGGACTGAGACCTGTTGAACACTGCTGCTTGAAGATCAGCTATTGGAGGTGGATGTCCCTATGTTCAGTATGTGTGTCATCAGTGGGCCACTTAGTCACCCCTACAATGATAGCACCATGGATGTCTAAGTGTGCGCTTTGTAAATGATGGCTGAATGGGGGATATAGTCAGATGGTTTGGCTCAGTCCAGGGTTGTATGCCCTGATATCCTCTCACCCAGGTCCGTGATGACTACCTCAGAAATGTCCACCACATGTAGCAGTCATGATCCCCCTGTTACTGATCCAAACTATCTTTGTATAGAGCACATATATGTGTGCTGATCAGCTCCATGATAATTGCACCTATGGGCATACAGATATGGATGCTCACACAATGAGGTCTATAGTTATGTTGTTCAGTGGATGCAACACCTCTGTGCAAGGCTATATTAATTGCCGTTGTCCACTCAGCTGGGGTGCAGTCAGTAGTTTTAGTATGATTGCAAGGTGTTCCCAATGGTTTACTATCATTTATTCGAAGTGATGTTGGTCGACATCACTTTGTTCGAAAATCGGAATGTTGACCATAGGCAATGTTGAACACTGATATTGCCAAAATACACATCTGCCCCTATCTCGACCCATGTTAACACCCGTCCCTAGGTCGCAGTCGACATGTATTTCGGCAATTCTGGTATTCGTAATTGTGAATTTCGCACAATCTCGGTTGACCATGTGAACAGTCGACCGAGTACATTTCGGATATATGATAGTAAACCGCTCCCAATGGTGTTAGTAATCCTTGTCAGGTCTCATGTAGGATGCAGCCTGGGAAGTTACCATGTCCAATAGATGCTGTGTATCCTCTATTGAGAGGCCAGTTATGACCTGCTCTGTAGAAATGGAAGTTATGAGAGAGGGTATAGGAATGTGATGTGTCACATATGGCAGCGAGATGGGATTGACGTTGACACAAAATGTGTGGGACTACAGGTTAGCTATGAGTACAGACCCATTATATGTGTTATTATTATGTATGAGTTCATTGACAATCTGAGCATTACCTTTAAGGTTACACATGTAACTACACTATGCGTTGTGGTTCTGCTTTGTGTGGGTGGCTAGTTTTGTCACTTATTGTGTCTACACAACATTACAGCAACACCATGTGCTTCTTTTAGCTGAGGAGGTTGTGCCTCCATGCTGGCGTGGCACTCTCACCCCAAATGTCACACAGCAATGTCCACCTCTTACTGTATAGCCTGCTAATGGCAGCTGTCCATCAGTCAGGCTTGCTGTGCTATGAGGAGCTTGTGTCCTTCATGCCGTGCACAGCTGAGTTCATGCAGTTGTAACACTACTGGCATAATGCATGGGTATACAGCTCTGCATACATGCCTGTCCCATCTGAAGGAGGAGGTTCAGTCAAGCTATGTCAACCATCCCACAGAAGGTAATAAATGGCATTGTTAAAATACATGTCTGTATAGTCTGCAAGAGAGGGGGTTAGTTCTGGTAGTTCTAATGAGACCAATTGGTGGTCAGATCCCACCAGGGAGGACCTCACTTTGGGTGGGCTGCAGTGGTCACCAATATTGGTAAACACATGATGCAATACTTTAGTTCCCCATGTGGGGATGTCATGGCACTGCTCCAGGGCATTGTAATAAAGGATCAGGACTACCTTTGGGCAAGTCAGCTGCAACACGATGAAGCAACACAGTTGGTGGTCACTTAATGCCACCCAAAATCATGGTGTAATTATATATCTTGAAACAAACACGTACATACAAGTACACACAATGTGCATCTGGAGTCATGCAGCTGCTCCTGTATCCAGCTTTTGCTTGATTATGTGCCCATCCAGTAGTGAATGGCACCTGCAGTGTCTCAAGGAAATCACAGTGTTTCACAAAATCTGGATTTGTATCTGTCCTTAATGAGTATGAATACACCAGCTGCATTACCTACAACAGTGTCATTTTGATGTCTGAATATGTGGATGGATGTGTAATCTGGTATGGCTATGGTGCTGTGCACAGCCATGAACCAGATGTCCTTGACTGTACACATGTCTTCTTAATCCAGGGTGGGGACACTTTCCACAGAGTGGGGTTCAGTGTTGCCATACTCAGTGTGTAGCACCATAAACATCATGTTGTATAAAGATGGTGATTTGGTTGCCAACTTTACCCTCAACAGTGCATCTAAGATGCATTGTGGGGGTGTCATCAGCCTTGGCCAGTACACCAAATCCCAGATATGTGAGATGAAGACCATCACTGGTGAAGCATTGATGTCTGTTGAGTGAGGCATCCCAGGCAGACATGTAGTAGATCCCCTTACAATGACTCCACGTGATAAGACAACTATTGACTTCAATCATTGTCTGTTTGCATGGAACCATCATCCTAGGTGAGGGTCAACTGCAGCTAAAAGCTATAACCTATGAGATACACAGACTGGATAAGCTCAAGTCATTTGTCTGCATACAGGCCAGTGATGTATGTCCCTAGTTGCACACACTTGCAGGAACTATGATGTCAAAATTATGTTAACTGATATTTCATGATTTGCAGCAATGTGTGGTAAGGCGTATTGTGTCAACCTACAGACAGCTATCTGTGATCTTTCTCATATGTAGCCACTTCACACAGACATCAATGTGTCCCACGATATAATCACCTATGACTAAGATGTGTGATGTTGTGTTTTGCCTCTGGTGTTTGATGTGTGAAAAAGTGGTGTATGCAGTTTTATGTGTACTGTGCACTTAAGAGGAAGGATTTTCATTTGGCAGTGTGTCTGTTAAGGAGCTGCACATGTGTGATGTGGATGTAGGTGGTGCAGAATGTGAGCTATGCATGTTGGCATAATGCTCATTGCCATATGTAATGACTGCTGTTGGAGACAGCATGGCAGCAAGGTTTAAAATGCAGTCACATTTGCCATACATTGTGTTTGTGTGTAATGGGAGTAGAGGGGTTGGGACATTCCCAACATCACAGCAGCAGGTCCTGCATTGTTAGGGTCAGGCTGTAACACCCTTGGGGTTGACAGCCTGATATACATTGTTTGTAGGCACACCTTTCTGTAAAGATGAGAATGCCCTTGCATGCATAGAGGACTTGTTCAACTTTACTGAAATTACATTGGCCTCACAAGCGTATGATGTCAGTGAAACAGCCAGACAGCACACTGGTTGTTGTACGACATGATGTGAGAACACAGTCATGTGCTTCAGGTACATAACTGTACAGTATGACATGCCTAGGACATGTGGCAGGTGGACACACATTGGCCAAAGCTGCCCAGTCTGCTGCAGTAGGCCTCACAGCCATGTAAATGTCCAACACTAATCTGTTGAAGGGCAAGATGCAAGATTAGCTGTGAATTTGTCACGTATGGCTCGCCACCAGTGTGCCAATTGTTTCAGCAAGACTTGACATCTGTGTCACTGGACATTGTGCATCATATAGTGGCACTACAGCAGTGCTCCTAATCCCACTCTTGTCACTTCCCCTAGTGACATACCACCAATCCTGGAAAAGAAGGCATAAGACATGCAAGGCCAGCTGAGTGCCCAGGTTGCAAATCAAGGCATCTATCTAGAGAAGGGCATGTGAAGCCTACAGAGCCCTTCATGATGTGGGACAGCTATGTGGATGAACAAACAGACTGTGTCCTGCTTGTCATCATGGGCTTCATAGTAACTTTTTGCGTTTGATGATAGAAAACATATTGGAGCATGGTATCCCATGTGAGAGTGGTGTCAGTGAGACCAGCAGTAGTATTTGCCAGGCACCAGCAATTCCATCGGCTCCCATGCTTAACACACTCCTTACAAGGTATTTGTGTCCTATCAGTACACACCACATGGGTACTGTACAACTTCAGAACACCTGTGTAAAACCCATACCTTACCTTCACAGTGTATACATATTGCACTTCCCCAACATGTTTGTCTGTGCTCTGTACAGACACCTCACTTCTTGCAGCATACTGGAAGTAACTGCAATACTTATTTGCACAAAGAACAACTAGCATGTAGTGCCAATCAGTGTCCTCAGATCTCTGAGTCATGTGGCATGAAATAAAATGCCATGAAAATATTAGCATGGATATGAACAGTACCACTGTTGTACACCAACTGACACTGAACTAAACACTGTTTATTTTGCTCAAGGCAAAATCATGCTTACTGACTCTAACTGGTGGACCCCATTGAGTGCTACACTATGCAATGGATGATGGAAATATGACTCACTCCACCTACCATGGCCCGACAAGGTGTTTGACAATATTAGGCCAACATGCCTTACTGGAAACTGTGTCAGTTATCTACAGAGTGTTGTGTCAGCTGGTGGATAGGCAAGTGCCTGACAGTCATAATCTGGGAAGATAGCATTGGCAGACCTACTCTCTAATGATGTCACTCAACAGTGAATTTTCCCAGTCATCATTAATGGCAGACCCCCTCTAGCCATTCCCTCTCTACAGTCACAACCACTGTCAGTGACCTCAGACTGACCACATTAGCAGGTGATTGCATATTAAGAGCTGTCACTGAATCCCACACAGAACCAACAGGTATCCAGGATGGCCTGAGACACACATTCAGGTGTTGTCTGAGACACTGACAAATACTAAATGTCAATGACTGTGCAATACAATCCTTCAGGAATCATCCACCCCTGGAAAATGGTGTAATGTCTGCACAACACACACAGTTGAGCCATTACTCATGGAGTTATGGACACAGAAAGTAATGCAGCTTTTGACTGTCACTGGTTGGTAAGATGTGGGGATGCATTCAGTTTTGTGCAACCTACACAGAAAGGTATGGATATAAAAGACCATACATGTGTAGTCTGTCTTCTAAATGCTTTGAAGGGGATGTGTATGGCTGACATACATGGAGATATCAGATCCCACTGTGTACCTCCCATGTATCCATGACAGGAATAACACATTTCATACTTGTTCTACACACCTTCAGCATCACTGGGGTATACATATTACATGCTGTAGAGACAGGTGTGTAACACAGACAGTAGATCTTATATGAAACAAGCACCCCATTCATGTGAAGCACACCTCTGTTGTGACACACATCATGTTCAGGTTACACAATGTGATACAGAACAAGACAATCATAAATTGGTGTCAGACAAATGTCTGTACTGGACAGACAAAACTTGGAGATGGGTCATCTGAATCACCACAGCTTGTAGAAGTGTTAGTTCTCAAAACCCTGGTGACACATATCAAAGGTATCAAGGGTATTAGATCTTTTCACAGATTAGGGATGCATGAGTACACTGAATGATGACATTGTCCCTGTAAGCATGTTATACACATATGAACATATGGAGCCATGCACCTATAATGCTGTACCTTGCTGAAGACATATTTCTTCTGTGCTGACATTCCATCCTGTGCTGTGACATCTATGGCTTTATTGCCGCTGTGTATCCATAGATGTCCCCAACAGAATCCTGAAAAAGACACATAAACAGGTCCATGACACACTTTTCATTGTGTAAGTATACAGCCATTATAACATCATACAACATAAGGTGCACAACATAATGCAGCTTACTTATTACATATGTCAGCATACAGTATCTGTCAGTAACCACTACAAGTGGCATGGCAAAACAGAAATGCATTACATAAGTAAAAGTTAATTTATAAAGTCACCCTATGCATCAGACACATAGCTTCATTTCCCTGCATTGATGGCAAGGATGAAAGGGATGTGGCACAGGTATCATCACTTGTACAGGTTGTTGTGGGGGGTGCAGGAAGCCTAGGCTGCCCCAAAAGGTTGACAGCATGTGTGTGAGTCAGGAAGGGAAGCAGGTAAGATGGACAGTGAAAGCATGCCATATGTGTCTGTATGTGACCTGCATTTGACAGTGGTGTATGAGAGTGTGCATGTACACAGAAAATCTCAGTGCTAGCCCTACATGTGTGTATGTTGGACAGCTTTGAACCATGCATGGTAGAACTGACAATTCACAGTCTCTGGCCACGAACATGGGAACTGGCTCTGCCAAGAGTTGCACTGACACCTCCATGCCCAAGGGCAGATGCAGTGCTAGTACCTGACAGTGACTGCTGTCTGCTGGGACCATGTCCACCACAGGAAAACCCAGGACCTAGAACCCATGGTCTGACACTTCTTGGTGTGGACAGCACACTCCCCTCTGTAGCGCTGGATGTACTGCCACTATGGGAATGTGATTGTGCATGGCCACGTGGAATCACAGCAGATGGAGTTGGTGACCTACGTCCACAAGTCTAACACTTAACTCCAACCAGATGTTCCAGCACAGACACTGTGCATTTCAAGACAGACACTGATTCAACCCACCTTCTGTCTATTGTATCAGTAAACTGATCAAGGGTGTCAGCACTGAGGTGGAGGCAGTCAATGATGTCAGACTCAGACTATGGTGCATCCATAACCTTAAGCATATGTCTGGAGTTCTGTTCAGAATATTCCTTTGCCCTCATGATGGCCCAAAACATGTGCCAAGTGACCCATGATGTGATACCTGCAACAGGTGATGGATGGACACCAAACCTCCTACAAGCACCCCTATCAATCTATCTGTGTGGAATCTTGTCAGCTCTCTGGCTATGGCCAGTGTGTACACTCACTGGAGCTATAGTAGCCACACTTTCCTATTCAATGTCCCCACCTTCTGACTGTCCAATATTTGTAGCCTCCAGGAACTGGGTTTGTGTGGGCATACTGACTGTGTGCGGTGACAATGAGGGCAGAAAAGCAATGTTAACCTCTGGGACAGAGTCAGCCCCTAAAACCCCCACCTGTGCCTCTCTGTGGCCACCATCATCATCAGAGTCTGAAGAGACACTGACATCAGGTTTTGTAGGGGACAGCCACCAACCCTCTGGTCACCTGTGATAAAAAAGGAAACAGAAGTACGTTAATACCTGCACTATTATGCCCTGCAGTACTATGTTGCAATATATGTAAAGCTCTATACACTGTTGTCCCAATTACAGACCTGTTAAAAACCCAACCTCATATAATAGGACAAGAGGACATTATTATTTTCACTAACAGCTGTAGTTACTTATAAGTAAATGTTCTTTACACAGCAATCTCATCAGCCACAATGAGGTACACTGTTGACATTTGTGAAGACCGCACAGTTGATACATATGACAATTTGTAACATCCTGGCAATGCTGTCATATGTATCAGTGTGGTCACACCTACAAGGCATAGGTATGAGTTTAACATGTGTACAGTCACACAATATGTGTGCAGCTGGCAATCATGCAGACAGTACAGCAATCCAGGCAGCAGGCCAGGGATGACACTTTATGGATTACATTTCTTTAAACCTGCATCTATAACAAAACAGTGTTGTGCTTACCAGGAGCATGACCACAGCGTTGTGCAATACCTGATGGAACTTGTGAAAAGTTAAGGGAGAGGTCTTGCCAGTAGCACTACATGTTGCACCACAACAAGATAAAACATCCATTTGTCTCACATTTGCAGTAGCTGCTGTGTTAATTGTTATATTGGTCACAATCTACAGATGACAGTCAAACTGCATTTAAACCCCCACCAAACAACAATGACCTGACACCCACATAAGAATATGAAAACCCTGAAACACAAAATGCTACAGTATTGCAATGCCGATCAAACTAAACTTACCTACATGCTCCTCTACCATGGAAACTGTGGCACCCACATCCACCATGTATGGTGTGATGGATGCCTAGGAGATGTTGTGTGTGCCTAGATTTGCCAGGAATTCCTCAGTGGCTGGGCAGGCCCTCCACCAATAATGCCACGATCCTTTGCTACATCTGCTGCTCTTCTGCATGCAGCATTGATCATGTTGATTACACAGTGTCAATTCTGCTCATATGTCCTGCTCTGATGACTTGTGACATTCACATCACAGACAAAGTTGGCCCACAATACCGCCCGCCATTCCCTGTTGTGCATCCCCTGGACAGTAGTAGTTTATGCTGTTAATGGAGTCCTTCCAGTATTATCTCATTATCTGCATCTGTGAAGGGTGCATGGCATCTTGGATACATATTTCCTGAAAGGCACCAAAATGGGAACACATACCAGGATCACATATGTGAAAGTACAAACAAGTTCAGTAAATGCCAAAATACAAATAAAAACAAAAAAATATCAAGAGGAGGTATAGCGAAATAAGTCCACAAAATCCAAGACAATAGCGTACCAAAATTTATTGCCCGCTTTCATCAAACAACTTCATCAGAATAAACTCAATTAAAAAACAGTGCCTTAAATACACTTAGTTAACAAGCAATTAGCATGAATCAATTAGATAATGGTAAAATTTAAAAGCATAGGCTCTCATGATTCAAAGAAAAAAGACGTATCAAAATCTTTATTAATACAAAGTTTACGATGTTTTAAAAAACATTTAACATTGATGGCCTCGTTTAAACCTGGAATTTTATCTGATTTTAACCTGATCTGCCAGATGGTCTCCCTTTGCTCTAAATAATTTTTAAAATCACCTTCCCTCATGTCTGATCTACATATTTCCAAAACTGAGAAGGTGAATTTTTTAAAAAAAGAACAGACAGTGGAATGTTTGTATAAAGCATTAGTCTGATCTCCAGTTTTTATACTATACAAATGTTCCTTAATGCGTGTGCTTAAACTTCTCGTAGTCATTCCTACGTAAAACGCAGGACAAACAGTGCACATTCCAATATAAACAACTCCATGGGAATTACAATTAACAAAGCCAGGCACTTCCAATATTCTATCTGATGTTTCAACAGTAATATAAGGTCCTTCGGAAATATATCTACAAACTTTACATTGATGACAACAATACATGCCTTTCTTTTTAGTTACTATAGATTTTTCCTTTTGACTATTGTGTTCCAAAAATTTTTTTGATATTATAATTATTACGAAACACAAAAGACGGTTTGGTTCCCACAACCCGAACCATATCAGAATTACCTTGAATAACCCTCCAGTTCTTTTCAAGCACAGATCGAATACGATTACTGTCACCACTCATTTCAAGAGAACAAATTAAGTTGGAATTAATCTCCCTGGGTTGTCGTTCATAATTACCATCAAATTTTATTCTTTGTGACATAGTAAGTATTGCTGGATAATGCGTTAAACATTTATTGTAGATCTCAGTACCACTATCAATTAACAATTGTTCATCATAACCTCTTTGTAAAAACATAGAGGTAATGAATTGAAATTCTTGAACCAAATCTAGGTCCTTCGTAGTCATACGACAAGCTCTAATAAATTGTCCCCTGGGTATGTTTCTGATGGTGTATTTAGGATGGCCGCTCTGATAATGCAAATACCCATTAGTAAATGTTTCCTTCCTATAAATCTGGCTATGAAATCTATTGTCTATAGTGTCCCACCAGAAGTGAATGTCCAAAAAATTCACTGTCAAACCCATATCACCTTTGGTAAATTTTAAATAACCAGGTTGTGAGTTTATCTCTGAAATAAAGGCCTCAACAGTATCGTCATTACCTTCAATAATAAAAATTAAATCATCTATAAACCTGCAAAAAAAATTAATGTGAAACTTGTTCCTTAACAAAGGAATGCATTCAAGCTCCCACCATGCCATAATCAGATTCGCATAAGCAGGTGCAGCCGGAGAACCCATCGCGACCCCTCTTTTTTGTTTGTAATAAATATTATCAAACAAAAAAAAATTATTATATAAAATAATTTCTAACAACCTACAATTTGTAGAAATGGTATTACCAGTGAAATATTTCTTTTTAAACAGAAAACTGCATATAGCTTCAACACCATCATCGTGCAGAATACAAGTGTATAATGAAACTACATCTATAGTAAAAATAATATGTCTATCTAGATCAAAAACCCCACCTTCAGCAAAAGTCTTTAATTTATCCAAAAAATGCCATGAATCCTTAACATAAGATGGTTCATTAACTAGTAAAGGACCCAAGACTGCATCTATGACTAAGGAAACACCTTCAGTTATTGAATGTGGAGAGGATACAATGGGCCTAAATGGGGGATTTCTTAAATCCTTATGAGTTTTTGGAATCCCAAAAATCACCCCAATTTTTGGCTCCTGCACCACACAAAAATCATATAATTCAAAGTTAATGTCTCCTGACATGAGAGCTTCGTATATATGAGAGTGTCCCGTGGGGTGGTACTACCTGATGCTGCAGGCAGTGCAGGGGCAACAGAGGGGGCACCACCAGGTCGGTTCTAGAAGTGCTGGGACCTAGTGCCAAGGCCAGAGTTGGCAACAGGAACTGGCCGACCTTGACTTGCTGTAGTAAAGTAGTTAGAACAATAAGTTAAGTTTAGTAATAACCAAACCAATATTACTATTAACAGAATTCAACATAATATTTATTAATCCATATACATATTAAGGTATATGATCTGCCACACAACATTATGTAATATAACAGTTAGTATGTTAACAGCAAGCCAGTATGAATTAAAAAATAAGGCCAACAAAACAGTTAATTGAACAAAACATGTTAATATTGAATCATAATAATAAATAACAATAATAATTTAAATTTTAACAAAATATAGTTATTTTAACAAAATATAGTAATATGAAATCATAATAATGAATAACAATAATAAATGAAAGTTTAACAAAATATAGTTAGTTTAACAAAATATATTAATATTAATTATTTATTGCATTTGTTTACCTGCAAAATCCACTGGGCCTGATATGAGTCCATTTTCAGTGGAGGCCCGGGTAGAAAAGCTCCACATTTTATTGGGTCTACTTCACCCTGTCGAAGGCCAACAATATCAAAGCTGATATTGTCAGCACCAAAATGTCAAAAGCGAAAGTCATTGCGCATGTAAACTGAAATCTCTGTAAGGGGAGATTTCCATTTACATCAATGTAGTGCGATCTCGGAGTTGCTATACTTAAGTAGTGGGAGGTGTGGGGGCTGCTGGGGGGTTTGCCCCCCCGCATAGAGCAATTTCTGCTGTGTTTGGGTGTTTTTTTTTTTTTTGTGTGTGTGCTTGATGTTCAGGGGTTTTGACATTTTCATGTCGATTATTACACTGTCAGCAGTTTGAATTTTCAACAGTGTAATATAAACGCATTTAATTACATACAGAGAAATTATTATGCAAACAGTACAGATTATATAAGACAGTAGAAGCGCATTAACATAAGATAATGTTGACATAAAATAGCATTGATAATGACATATAAATTCGGTAACAACAGTAAAGGATTGTCTACTATCATGATATGCTGCTTGTTATGAGAGGTTTAGCTGTATAAGTAAAGCGTGACAGAATTAGGAAGCAGTTAGTTTAAGGGGTAAAGAAGGTGACAGAAGGCTTAGGATAGGGATAGGACAGGTAAGTAAACAGCAAAGTGTAATAGGTAAGACTGAGAAATAGAGAAAAAAGGTTAGTTATGGAGTGAATTGTAGTAAAGAAGAGTAAGGATTCAGAGAGGGGTCAGGTTTTGAGGTTGTCAGTAGAGGTGCAGGTGCATAGCCAATGTGAGGAGAGATGGATTTTAAGGGATTAGGGATGGCTCTGAGTGAAGGAGGAAGATTATTCCATAGCTTGGAGATGGTAAATGAATACATGATTTAGCTGTCAGAGAGCTTCAGTTTATTGATGTTTAATAACATTTTGTTTTCTGATCTAAAGTGTTGATTAGGATGGTATGTGGTCAGAATGTCGGAGAGGGATGGGTAGGCTGCTGTATGGTGCATAAGTTTATGGGCAGTAGAGAGTTGTAGGTATGTGAGGTGATGTGGGAATTCAAGCCAATTTAGCTGATGTAGTGCAGAACAGTGGTGGATGGAGAATTTAGCATTTGTAGCAAATTTGGCAACTTTGTTATAGCATGTGTTAAGTTTAGTATTCAGAGAGGACTGAATACTGGTAAGGGTGGGGGCACCATACAAGAGAGTTGGAAGCAGAAATGATGAGGCTAGGGCCTTTTTAGCAGATAAGCTAAGAAAGTAGTTGCGCCTATAAATGGCTCCTAGTTTTTGATGTTTTTTTGATGTTATTATGGATATGAAGGTCAAACGATAAGTTTTCGTCAATGGTGACACCAAGCAATTTGGTACCAGGAACGACTTCTATAATAGTATTATTTTGGGACTGAATAGAGAATTCAGACTTGTTAACTGGGCTGGATTTTTTTGGGGTAAATATTAAGAGTTTAGTTTTATTTGCATTGAGGGTGAGATGGTTCTGAGACATCCAGGATTCAGTTGAGGTAAATGCCTTTTGAGTAAGTTGCTGTAGTACAGAGGGAGATTTTAAAGCACAGATAATAATAGAGTCATCTGCATATTGGATAACAGTACTATGGGTAAGAGTGGTGTGGAAGTCACTGATAAATATACTGAATAAAAGGGGACCTAGTATGGAACCCTGGGGTACACCTGTACTAGTACTGATGAAAGGGGAGGAGGAGTTCTGTCAAATAGTAGACTGCTGCCTGTTACTTAGATAGTTGTGAAACCAATGAAGGGTGGGAGGAGATATGGCAAGGTTGGTGAGTTTAGTGATCAGAAGGGAGTGGAAAATTGTGTTGAATGCTTTTGATAGATCTAATAAGAGTGCTGAGACTATAGATCCAGCATCCCGAGCTCGATTTACAGTGTCAAGGAAGGAAATGAGGGCAGTGTTGGTGCTATATCCTGGCCTAAAGCCATGTTGAGTGGAGGAAAGGAGTTGGTGTTTGGTCAGGTGAATGCATTTCTCAAGTATTTTTGAGATGGGAGAAAGAATAGCGATAGGTTGGAAGTTCGAAGTATCACAGTTGTTGCCACCTTTATGAAGTGGGAGAACGTGCCCTTTTCCAGATATCGTTGATACATGATTCCTGAATAGACCTGTTATGAGAATACTGATGCGGTAAGCTATAGTGGAGGCTGATGGTTGTAAAAATTCTGCAGGTAGATTATCTGGAGCATTTGTGCATGGCTTGAGTTTTTGAAGAAGCTTTTGTATGGTTGAGGTGGGTACATGAGACAGTGAGAAGGTGGATGTTGTAGTAGATGGGGTATGCTATTATTATTAAATCATAATAATAAATAACAATAATAAATTAAAGAAGATGAGGCATGAGAAAACAGAAAGAAACATACCATTAGTGACATCACAGATGATATCCCTGAAAACACTAGTAGTACATAGTTCTACAGGTGTGTTGTGTCAGTTGTGAGTACAGTGACTACAATTCTTCTGTAGCTGATGTAGCATGTCCATACCTCTCAATCTGTTAGCATGGGACAGTATGCGTCAAGCACTAACAAATGCAGGTACACAACTACACAGAACAGTTTCACATAATGTGGACTTATAAAACTACCAATGTGTTCTGTAAATGGATCTGGTAATATATTGCATTGCAGGTAATCACTTATCTGGTAATCATGTGACAGACTGATTAGGCAGTTCTAATTACATTAGGAAAATTTGTGACACTTGATAGGCATGTTTGTGTACATTAAGTAAACTAGACAGGCGTCATGCCTTAGTTGGCAGGCATGGGAGTAGAACCCAATAGCTGTGACTGCAGAGGGCATTTGCAAATAATGTAACAATTTACTGCAGCAATTTAGAACAGACATGCAATGACTACATCCCTATTGCAAATATTAAGACAGATTTATTTAGAAAACAACAATGCTGCTTAACACTTTATTGTTATTGCTGATAATTCTCTGTGAAATCTACATACACTATCTGCTCATAAAGTGGGCTACTCTGCCATAAACCTTTTGTTCATGGAGTGGAAGAAAATGAGAGCATTATGTGACTGAAATTGGCCTGGAGACAACCTTGAACCATATTATGAGTTCAGCAATACATTTGATAGGACATTCCTTTTGCATTGTAGAGCTATTACAGTTTTACACTTGACTGCAGTGACAGTAAAATACACATGCAATGACTACAACCATGCTGCAAATATTAAGACAGATTTATTTAGGAATCCACAATGCTGCTTAACACTTTATTGGTATTGCTGATAATTCTCTGTGACATCTACATACACTATCTGCTCCTAAAGTGGGTTACCTCACTGATATACCTTTTGTTCCTAGAGTGGAAGAAAATGAGAGCTTTATGTGACTGAAATTGGCCTGGAGACAGCCTTAAACTATACTATGAGTTGATCAATATATCTTTCAGGCCATTAGTGTGCATCCTACAACTATTACAGTTGTACAGTTGACTGCAGCAACCTTACCATAGACATGCAATGCATACAGCTCTAGTGTAATTACATGTTTAGACACTACAATCCTGCTTTACACCTTTTTTCTTACTGTTATTGGTATTGTTTACTGTTTATTGCAATATTGTTGTTATGGTTCATTTATTGCACTACAGAATTGCCCATTTATTGCACTGTAGTTTTTATTGTTTATTCTTTATTGCAGTAAATTCTTTTATTCATTATTGCTTATTGCATTACAGTTAGCATATTATATCCATACTTATCACACTAACAGCGCAACCTGGCCAGGCACCTGGCACGGGACTGCATATTGCAAGTCCTGTCAACTGCAGCTGTTGGGAGAGAAACACACCATTATACATACCAGTTTTGCACACATTTGGCTTGCATTTTTTTAAAACAGTGGAAAAAATACTTACATATTTGTGGGGCATGCCCAGCCCTAACCTCTTGGACCAGGGTGTCCAAAGTTCCCCTCTTCCTTTGCTTCAGCTCATCATAGTGGTGATGACACTTCTCGGCAATGTGGGGGATACCAGTAGCACTGGTAGATTCTCTTGCCAGCTAACCCCAGGCCTCAGCCTTACATTCTGAGCTCTGGTAACCACCCTGCAACAGCCTAGGTTCATAATTGTGTATTAGCAGCCCAACAAAAACCCTGGGCTTCTGTACACCCCATCTCTGCACCTGAAAGTGTGCACTCTCTCCAACACCACCTGGCAAATGAGAAGATAAGTAGACTCCAACAAATGGTGCAAAATTCCTGCCTATTGGCCTTAATATAGTCTGTTTTCCCACCCTTACACGTCATTTAGCAACATTCAAAAAAGTGCTGCGGTGCTTAGCATCATGCAAACCAGCTAAGCAAAGCTCAGCATTGCAAAAACTCGCACAAATGTGGTTTTGGTGATGCTTAGCAACTTGCAAACAATATTGCCTGTTAAGTACATTTAAACAGTGCTTAGCACCGCACAGATCTCCCAAATATAAATATATACTGATTTTAATGTAAAACACATTTGACATTACATTCAACAAATGATATGTGTGCTAGGGACTCGAATCCAAGACCTACAAAGTTTTAGACAATTACTCTACCCATTTAGCTATTTGGATAGTATATAAAGTAGTATTCCTTCATATACACTATTAAGCATTTGTGGCGCACCACGTAAACGGGCTTAAACAGGCTTCAACATAAGCAGACATACAAAATTAATTACATCTGGTTTCTATATTTAGATATTCAGCAGGTATCAACTGTTTACATGTAAGCATAGCTTGGCAGTGCTGACCTCCATGCTGTGCAAATGGACATTAAAAAAAAAACAATTTATAAATTTAAAACGCAAACTATTAATACATAGCACATTTCAACAGTAGCATGGAACATTACACAGATCCTCACCATGTACATAACATCTGTCCAGCCTCTGCACTTCTGCCTGCACAGATTCAATATCCCTATTAATATGCTCTCCCTCAGCAGCACACCATGATTAATATGCATGGTGCACTGCCGAGGGGGAACCGTGGCTGTGTACATGAGTACATTCTGCAGAGGCTCTACACAGAGCATACATGGATTTTATTAAATCCTGGGATATATCTATTTGATATTAAAGAGATGATAAATACTGTATGATAAGGTTAATAGGTTAATGTCCTATAGTTAAATGACAAAAGTACAATCTAGTATATAAAATGAAAATAACATTAAAACAAAACTAAGTTCTTATTTCTATGAAACTCATAGAAGCATGTATAACCTGAAGGTGCCTTATTTATTTTGTAAAACCAATGATGTGACATTGCATGGAATGTTCAATAAGTAGAATCCATTTGTTTTAATAAACCATATATAATACCATGTTATGGCTTATTAAACCACTCCTTAAGTATTTTCACCTAAATGAGGTCTAACTCATTTTTCTTGCTCTTTGATTTCTTTCCATACCCTTACTGGTCATAAAAAAATAATGATTTTATTTAGTTAAAAATCAACTGGGACCAATGAATTTCATTTTATCAACATTCAGCTACATCTATGATAACGATCTCAAATCTATGTCCCAGATTCCAAAAGAGTTGCTCTCTGTGTAAGTCTACCCTAATTCCTAAAGACTCTCTCTCAATGTAAGTAACTTACTTTGTTGTAAGGCCTATCTATAAACTGGCTTACTATAAGGACCAGATTCTGAAGCACCTGCTATCAACTTGCACTCAGTGTAAGTGGTCACTTACACTGACAAGTCTTTTCAAATCGGGGTCTATGTAGCCAGGCTTGAAGCAGCCAGGCATATAAAAGTATTAAAATTTGGTGTGTGTGTGTGTGTGTGTGTGTGTGTGTGTGTGTGTGTGTGTGTGTGTGTGTGTGCGTGCATGCGTGCGTGCGTGCGTGTGTGTGTGTGTGTGTGTGTGTGTGTGTGTGTGTGTGTGTGTGTGTGTGTGTGTGTGTGTTTGTGGGCACTCTCCCAACATGCATAAATACAGAGAATTATAAAAGAATATTATACTATAGATGACCATTTCCTCCCAGGAAAAATACATCATTTACAGGCAGTTTTGATTAAAAATAACAGTTACATGGGTTGTATATGAATATTTTTTAATACAGGGAGGTGCATGCAGGGTAATATCAGTATGCATAAGTTGTCAGGTTTTATGAAAGAATATTGGCTGCTATAAAGATGTATTCAAAATCTAGGAAATATGAAGTTACAGTAAGAGTAAGAGCAGCCTAAAGAGAGGAAGGAGGAGAGGATGTACATAGAAGATAAAGTAGCTGAGATGATAAATGAGGGTATAGCTGTGTTGACACTACATTAAGTTTTGTGCAGCAAAGAGCTAATGCATGAATTGATATATATTACTACCAGTTTCACTGGAGGTGGTGTGGCTACAGAGCCATTTATCTATCAGGTGTTGCTTCAGATGGCATTTAAAGTGTTTCAGGTTGTAGGCTGGTCTTAGGTTGAATGGGATGGTATTCTAACTATTAGTAATGCAGTGTGAATACAGGGAATATTCTGCATTGTTGTTAGGTTTTGTCATGGAGAGTAATGATTTGTCAGTGGAGCACAGACATCTATTAGTAGTGTAAGGCTAAATGATAGAGTTGAAGAGATGGGAATTTTCATGACAGTGTAGCATTTTGGAGGTTGTAATTAATTCTGAGCACAACAGATAATTATTTAGTTCAAACCAGTTTAATTGTTTTAGAGAGGAGTAGTAATGTGATCTATATTGTTTGCTGGTTGTGAAGCTGGCTACTTTATTGTAACATTGTTCTGTTTTGACTGATAGAGAGAAGTTGAGATTGGATGGGATATTAGGGGCATCTAATAGGGTGAGAAATAGAAAAGAAGTGGCTATGTTTTTTCTAGAAGAGTCACCAAGGTAATGTTTTATGCTGTAGAGGCAGTCTAGCTTTTGGCATGTTTTCTTTGTGGCTTGCTAAATTTCAGGTGTTCATCTACAATCACGCATAGTAGTTTGGTGTGAGATACCAGTTCTATATTCGTATTGTTGGATGACAGTATATTACAGGTATTTTTGGGGGGGAGAAAAAGTTTGGGGGTGAACAGTAGTAGTTTTGTTTTTTAGGATTCAAGAGGAGCTGTGAGTTGTTCAGCCAAGCTTCTATGGAGGAACATGATTTCTGGGTGAGTGCTTGGAGTATAGGTAGTGCCCTAGCAGTACATATTTGGGTGGAGTTGTCAGCATATTTTACTATGGTGACATCTGTGGCTGCTGTAGATAGGTAGCTGATAAATAAGTTGAACATTATTGTCCTAAGATAGAGTCTTGTGGGTTGCCAATGAATATAGGAAGGAAGCATAAGAAATCATCTCGCTATTTCCCTGCTTGAGACCTATTAGTGAGGTAACTAAAGAAACCAGTTAAGTGAGGAGGGTTAAGCCCATAGGAAGAGAGTTTAGTTAGGAGAATTTGATGTTTGACTGGGCTGAATGCCTTGAACAGATCCTGAAATAGGACTGATATTAGAAGACCTGAATTTTGTTTGTGATTTATTACATCTGTGGATCATAGAAGGGGAGTGAATGTACTCTGATTGGGTCTGAAGGTGTGCTGTAAGGGAGAGAGGACGTTTTGAGAAGTAATAGTTGTAGTACATCGACAGTGAACAAATACAGTATTTCCAAGATTTTGAATAAAGGTTAGAGAATGGCAATTGTGAGCTTGTGAGCTCAGTTAATGAGCTGCTTTTATGGAAGGATACGATAAAAGATTTCTTCTACAAGGAGGAGACATATTCTTTCTTGGACCAACTGGTTTACTGGAATCAAGACAGAATGTGCAAGGCTATCTACAGTGAGTATGAGGTATTGAGATGGAATTTGGTTAAGGGCAGTGGTTGTGGTCTTAAGGGAGCATAGGTATTTTAATTGTAGATGTTGACACTTGAGTGAGTGAGAAGCTCCATTGTGGCATCTATGAGGATTGCTTTGGCTGGGTTTGTAGTATTTTGTTTTGTAGGCGGGATGTTACTGTATTTATAAAATGTGAGTTAATCTGTGAAGCAATGATTTGGGGGGTTTGGTTGAGGATGGGGTCAATTGAGTTGAGTTTCCAGGAATCAGCAGTGTATTTATGGATTTCCAGAAAATGTGTGGATTGCTTGATGATAAATTTGGGGGGGGGGGTCATTATAAACTTTTTTTGCCCTGATTTATGCATTGTTTGCTATGGTTCCTTAACTGTTTTCATTGGTTTGGGGATGTTTGAGACTTTCAGGCTTTAGCTCTTAATTGCAAGAGTTGATTTGTTATTTTATTTAACAAAGGGGTTGATTTGTGTGTCTACTTCTTCATCACGGAGAAGATTTTTAAGTGAAACCCAGTTGATCTGGAGTAGACTAGAAGTAAAAGTTTTTTTTATTGAAGTTACTGAAGTTTCTGACTGTGTTATCATGATGAATGTTGTGGGGCTGTTTGGGGAGTCTGATTATGTAGCTTAGCTGGTGTTTGGTTATCAGCTAGGGTGCCACTTGTTGTTTGGGGTGGATGCTAGAATCCAATATAGAATGGATTCTATAGAAGAAGATAAGCTGTATAGATGAATTGAATTTCTTGGGTTTTCAAAGGGCTATCTTGTGCCACTCTATGTTAATGTCCCCCAGCAAAATAGTTTCCAGTCCTATGCTATCTGAGATCCAGGAGAGGATCTTGTCTGAGATGGGAATGTTCTAACCAGGTAGTATTTATAGACCTATCATGGCTGGAGATTTGGAATATTCAGACTGAGGATTAAGGTGAGAAGTTCAGCACTGTTAAAAGTGGTACAGTGAAGAGATCTAAAACATTTCTTTAGAAAATATCAACTCCACAGACATTTTTGTTCGCTCTATCTAGTCTGAGTATATTATAACATAATGAGAGTATTTCTTTATCTTTGATAATTGGCTTTAATCAAGTTTCTGTGGCTATGAAGAGATCAGGGAGTAGTAGGCTATACGGGCATGAATGTCTGTGATTTTATTATAGAGACTTCTTCAGTTGCTGTGTAGTATTTTAAGTCCTAGATAGTTGGAAATGTAGCTTCTTGCTGTTTAAGGATGTGTGGGGTTTGATTTGATGGGGTGTGGTGTTAGATGTGTGGGTCCAAGACTGGGCTGTATATCCCTTCCAGTATTATAGTCCAGATAGCAATGTGGCTGTTGAAAAGGCACTCGTATCTGGGCTTGAGTTTATGGACAGTTTTGGATAATGGTGGAGCATAAGCTGCTAGATTGTATTTCAAGTTGCTATTGCACTCAACATTGAGTACACTAGTGAAGATATTACAGAATGTGTTGTCGTATTTTGGTTTAATTATTGAGTGTTAGCTGTAGGTAAGTAACAGAGAGAGAGAGAGAGAGCCTTGTGACATGCGGTTCAACTATATCTTGTAAAGCAGATATAACATATGTCTCATGGGAGGAGACAATAACACCCCCCCCCCCCCCCATGGTGTGGGATGAACCTGCTTCTGGTCATAATCCTTTTTATCCATCCCCAATTTCTTCTCTTTATTGTTTTTGATATCAGTAAAAAAAGATTCAATTCTAGTAAATATCTGTTTGCACTTATGGTCTATAGAACAACACAATAAGTCCTTAGTAATGTAATAATATATATATATATATATATATATATATATATATATATATATATATATATATATATATCATGCTGAAGTTAATCCATTTCCTGACCATTGTGGCACATCAAAACTTCCATTAACTCTTACCCATGATTGTCAAAAAGTTGCAATAAATCATTACGTAAAGCAGAATCTGCTTTTAACCCAGTTGGATATTTCCAGTATCTCAGCCCTTTGGGTACTCTACTCTCCCACACTTAATACATTCTCTGAAAAACAAATTCTGTAGTTATAATTTATGAAATTTCAATACTTTTTCAAATGCCTTCAGTTGGTTATCAAGAGTTTTATTAGCCCCATATGACAATCCACCAAGGTCAGCTTCTAACAAATTTGCCAAGTTATTGGAGTTTTCATGGTTGCAGCCTGTGCTCCCATATTTGTTAATATTTCATGGTTTAGTGGGAGAAAAACGTTTTATTTAATTACGGTTATATGAATGTATGTTTCTTTATACTAGATTTGTAGATGACATGTAGATTTTATGTAATGGGTCCAAGGATAAATTGGATGAGTGTATTGAAGATATATATATATATATATATATATATATATATATATATATATATATATATGTGTGTGTATATATGTATATATATATATATATATGTGTATGTATATATATATATATATATATGTATATGTATATATATATATATATATATATAGATATATATATATATATATATATATATATATATATATATATATATATATATATATATTATCTATATATATATATATATATATATATATATGTTGTTGTTGTTGTGTCTTTTGGCTTTTCCCGGTTAGGAGTCGCAACAGCGGAACTCTGGTCTGCTAATAATTGGCAGTTGATTTTTACATGCCGAGTTGCCAGCCCTGATGCACAACCTTCAACGAAGGTACGCCCATTCACGCATGTCTCCACGCAGAAGACACTCTAGCTGATATATATATATAGATATATAAATGACATTACTGTATTTTTTTAGATTTACTTCATAGGTAGGTACTAGGCTATCGGCCCAAGGGGCTATGTAAGCCTAGCCAACAAGGTTCCCTGGCTTACTCCACTCAAGATAGTTATTTTCCTGTGCCAATGTCAAGCAGAGACACAGAAGTGATCCCCAGGGTGTATTTCCTATTTTCCATCCACTCATCAAGATTTTTCTTGAAGAGTGCTAATGAAGAACATTGCTTGACATAGATGGGTAGCCTGTTCCAGAGTATGGGAAGTCTCTGGGACACGAATCTATCCCTCCGGCATGTCCTGTTTATTGTGGTGACAAGGTTTAGGTCCCTAGAGTGTGTAGCTGGGAGGGATTGGGATTTCTTTAGGTGTAGCATGTCCAACAACTCTGGCTTTGACATAGCTTTATATGTTAGGCAGCGATCACCTCGGAGTAGGCGATATGCTACGGAGTAAAGCTGGAGTTTTTTGAGGCGGTCAGTGTAGGGCATTTGTTTGAAGCCAGTAATCCTCTTTGTGAGGTACTTCTGTGGCCTTTACAGCTGCTGCAGATGTCTTGTGAGGTATATTCCAAAAGGGGAGTAACTTCTCTATAATGGGTCTAATGAGTGTTGAGTAGAGGGGAACAATGACCTCTTTTTTTCCTGGATGAGAACCCTTTTATGATGAGGTGTGCCATGTAGAAGGACTTCCTGACTACTGTGGCGATGTGACTATCAAAGGAGAGACTACTGTCCACCTGGGTCCCAAGGTCTCTTATCATGCATTCGGTGTTAAGTAGATTGCTGCCTATGTGGTAGTTCATGGGTACATAGTTTTTACAAAAGGGGATGACACTGTGCTTTTTGGCATTGAGCTTGAGGCCATGGCTCTGACACCAGGCATCTGTCTCAGTGAGGCCCTTCTGTAGGATGTCCACATCATTTGGGGACTTGACTATGGCTCCTAGTTTGCAGTCATCTGCGAACTTCATTAGCCAGAGGCCTTCTTTGTTAGCCTGTACTTCAGAGAAGTAGATACCAAACAGGAGTGGTCCCAGGATGGAACCCTGTGGTACTCCACTTGTCACAGCTTTGAGGTCAGATTTGGAGTTTGCAACTTTTACAGTGTGGGTTCTGTCAGTGAGCCAGTTGGCAACCCCTCTTTTGGCATAGGGATTTACACCTAGTTTAGTGAGTTTAGCTATAATTCCAGAATGGGGGATGGTGTCAAAAGCCTTGGTGAGGTCAAGATAGGCTGTGTGAACCACTTTATGCTCATCTACGGCTTTGGTGACTGCCTCAAAGAAGTCAATCAGGTTCAGGAGGCATGATCTGCCTTTCACAAACCCGAACTGGGTGGGATCCATAGTTTGGAGGTTACCAATGTCTTTGTTTATGAGTTCCATGATGAAACATTCCATGGCCTTGCAGATCAGGCTCGTCAGGCTAATAGGTCGATAGTTCCCGGGATCAGTGTGGCTCACCCTTTCTGGAGTGGGATAACTGTTGCTGTGTGCCATTGCATACATTGTTTCTATGGACAAATTATGTTATTTAGATATTGAAATTACTAAAGATATGGTTAACAAAAATTTAAATCTAACATTTTCAGGAAACCCAAATATTTGTGTTTTTTATTACACTTTGACATTCATCACACTTTACATCAGAAAAAGACCCTTGTGAAAGCCAAATGGTAAGTTTAGCCCAAATTATTTCAGATTATGATACTTTTATGAGTGAGGTCAATGTTTTGAGGATGATGTTGGGCAATAGGGAATACCCTATTATTTTTCCTGACAATATCATCAGTGAAGTAGTCAATAGGTGAAAGGAAGGGTTTTATCAACCACTACTAGGAACACAGAACATGATCAGACAGTTCACCTAGACTGTAGATGTTTTTTTTTCTTTCACTATAACTTTGTTTAGTTCTTTTAGTTTATATTCTCACTCCATTAGAAATATTATTTCCACCAATTGGAAAATATTCTTTCACAACAACAAAATGGCTATAATACTGGATATTGCCCCTAAATGTGTGTTGTATAAGGGCAAATCTTTTAAAAATATTCAGAAGCCCACACAACACAAAATTTTAGCACCCACAAAAAGACTGGTGCTTTTAAATGTAGAATTTATAAACACTGTGTCCAAATCAAGGAAGGCACAGTTACTCACATTCCCAATACTGGTTAAAGACATAGTAAATGTTATTATAACTGAGAGGGGGGATGCATGGAGTGAAATAGTCAGAGCCCATTAACTGCACTGGCAGTTCAAAACAAGATCTGATAATACCCAGGGTTTAAATGCTCAAGTTTCTATTTCTTGCATTTTAAAATTAAAATAATATTTTATTTAAATGTTAGAACTGTATGATTATTCTCACAGATGTGTTATACATTGTTTGCAATACCGTGCTGAGTCTTTGATATTCATTTTGTAATTTAAATATTAGTCACATGAAAGTTTTTCTTTTATAAAAGGAAGCAATGTTTATAAATTAATGTTCTGATGAAGTCTGTTATATAGAAGGACAAAAGTGCTAAACTTTCATCATTAAATACTTCCTGCTAGAGTCTCATGTTGTTCACTTCATTTGTTGATTTTATTTATGATGGTTTGGTTCTTGAGCTGATGTTAACTATTCCAGTCTCTAGATGCAAATTAGTTGCCTCTTTTTGCAGTTGTGCAATTCATACATATCATTTGTATATTCTGTGCTTCTTGCAATGTGCTTTTCTTGCAAATATTAATTATTCTCCCTTTATTTGTAAAGTTTTCACATCATATTTTTATTTCTCTAAAACCTTAAAAATAGCTTAAAATCTTCTTAAAGTGTTTTCTTCAGTTATACTTTTTAAGAAGTAAACTCTACATTTTATTGGTACCACTGCAGTGAGATAAACTATTAAAATCAGTACTATAGTAGGAACAATTTGCTTTTCCTATTTAAAATGTTTCACATTAGCTTGTAGTATTATTAGTGATTTTTACACCAGCCTGTGTATGTACATTACACTGTATAGCCACTTGATTATATGGGCAGTGTAGGTTTGCAATAGCATTTTTATGTTGTTCACATAACAACTACTGACACGGACCCATTTTCTTTACATTGTCAGTTAGTTACTGAATACCTTCAACATGCCATATGTGTTTTGAGAATCAAGACATAGGTAACATTGCTCAGGAATTTGGATCCTGGACTTCTGAAATTCCTTTAAAAATATAGAAGCTTAAACCCTAGAGATGATTAATCAGACTACTCCTGTTTGGAAGCAGTTTAATAATTGGAAGGTAGCTGATCAGAAGATGTCTGGTGGATAGTCTGTATACTTAAGTAATCTTAGTAACTATGACAAATATTCTCAATTCAGATAATACTATAAATTATGATACCAAGCTGGGAGTAGCCCATTAGCATTAACAACACTCTGCTTACTCAGGAATTTAAGTTACAGCTGCAAAAGTTAATGTGCTTGACAATTCCACATTCATCACATCTCAGTCAATATTCCTGCTTCCTGTAGCATGCTACATCATTTGAAATGCACATGGAGAGTTGAAACATTAACTGAATAAGTCAAATAGACAGAAGCTTATTTCAAGACATCTTATAAAAATTAAGAGGGGGCTCCCTAAATACACAAACAACCCTTTCATCTAAAATCTTAAATTTGAACCTGGCATTTTTTTCAAATGAATTACTTATTTTTGTTGTTTTAGGAAAGATCAGATATCAAGACTGACAAATATTATCTCCATGTTACTTCACTCATGCCACATTCCTTACGTCAAGGGGAGGATTTCCTGTCTTAATATACTGCTTATAATGACGCTGCTTCATCTCAGATAAGTTATAAATTATGTATGAGTTGTTAGTCATCAGAAGACTGACTAACAGTCTTACGTTTGATGTAATTACAATTCAGTTCAAATGTACTCTAACAAATGTGGCATTCCTCACCCAGAAGAGAAGACATATTCCAACCCCTAATGAAGTAAATGTGCTATGAAATGCCAGTGAAGTGTGTATGTACCAGAGGTCGAATCTCAATTATACTCACACAGTGGAAATGTTAACTCATAGTTAATTTTCTTATGTTTTGCCTTTGCCAATAGGACATTTAGCCCTAGAAAGCCATACTACCCATTTGTTTCACCATATGCCATCACATCATGTCTATCTTCCCATATCATCCTGTGTGGATAGGATTCTACATAACCAAGGGGATAACCCTTTTGGCAAACACACTATTGCAAAAGAAACAACAAGGCCTGGAAATAAATCAGCAGAAATCAAACAACTGCTTAGGATTTATATTTTATGACCCCAATTTCAAAGTAATTTTTGCAGTAAACGTCAGTTCTTTAATAACTTTGACCCTCAGTACTATCTTACATTGTACTTGTTTTGCCTAAGTTAAGCTCACAACCATAATTCAAAGACTATCACATCATAGTTTGACTGGTTGAGCTAAACAGACTAAATAGGCTGACATCTACAAACATCTTTTAATGGAAGCAAAGACCAACCCTCCAGATAGTACAAGTCATTTTAAGGTTATGAAACCTCCAGTGAAAGTCATATACTTTAACATTGTTGGTCAGGTCTGTCTATCCAGCTGAACAACTGGATGGGCTTCTATGATACATTTATTTATTTGACATTTGTTTACGAGGGTGGTCTGACTGGTCTACAGAACCCATTTTCAGCAGAGGCCCAGGGAGAAAAGCTCCACATACAGTACAATAAAAAAATGCACTAAGCAAGCATATAAAACCTGATCAAATCTTTACCACATAACAGTCTTGCTATAGAAATACCATTGCATTGCCTCACATAAGATATACAAACAGACACTTATTTGTTTATTCCTACCTCTTCCAGCTCGCGACTCTGTTGTCATTGTTAGACATCATATTTGGGGTATTCCCTCTAAACCACTAGTGCTACATGTACTTTGTCTTTTGTTATGTTAGTGTTGTAATATTAATACATCTTTACCTCCACAATACTTTGTTTTCTTTCAGAGTAAACATTTAAAAATACTCTGAGTTGCAACTACTTTTATTGCATTCCATACACCCCTACACCAGATGCCTGATAAGTTCATATGTCTGTTGATAATAAGTGTATACATCAGTATTAGGGGGAAAATCAACTATGATACATCACCTCTGTCCACCTATAGTGCCAAATTTATTTTTTTAAGTATACACAGTAGCAACAGAATACTTTGTTTGGAGAAGAACACTTTGTGGTAGATTTTCTTCACTTCAATCTAAATATATCCAAACTGTTTTAATAAAATCACTAAGCAAGGCAACTATTTGACTACAGAGTTTCTAATTAATAAATATTTTTCAATTAATGAAAATAAAATGAACACATTAAATGAATCAAGTATGCAATTTATGCATGTAAAGCAAACTTGACAATATCAAGTTTAATATCAAGTGTTATAAATTCTGTTTCATTAAATTGAAAAATAGGGCTACAAAACATTTCAAAACAAGGCAATTAACTGATTGATATATATATATATATATATATATATATATATATATATATATATATATATATATATATATATACATATATATATATAATATGTATACACTATTAATAAAATATAGCAACTAAAACAAGGATGGAAAATATTGGAAAAGTATGAGATATTTTATAACTGTATAACTCAAAATGTTTACAAAAACAAGGTTGAAAAAATTATCGATTTTTACTGCATAAGAATTAAAGTTGGTGGACTGAAGTCCATGTATAGTTGTTAAAAGGAAATCAGTAGAGAATCTAGTGTTTTGAAATAAAAAAAAACAGCTTTTATTTGAAAATTCCTTTTGAGTGCCAAAAAAATAGTTTATAGACGTTTCAGTCAACAAACAGTGCTTTCAGCTCTGATGAATCAATCAAAGAAGATCAAAAAAGGCTCAATGGACTCTCCATCTCTCATCATGAATGCATGTTTAGAAAGACTGTAGAATTCACATGTGGAATCTTTTAATACTTTTGTGGATTTTGCAATAAGTGTATGGCTGATCTGGCATGTGTTTGAAGACTTTGTCAAAAATGATTAAATGGTTGAAATGTTAATCATTCATAATAAGGAATTGAGATTTTACTTCCTGTATATAGATCAGATTTAATAGAAAACTGTTCTATTAAAAACAGTGATGTGCTTTGTTAAGCAGCTTAAATTTTGGGACATACAACAATCCTTATCATACTAATAATCATTTTGTTTAAATGACTGCAAAAACTTTGAATGTTTTGATGAAAATGTACAGTGCAACTCAGTGAAATGTGTATCAGATGATCATGGACTACTATCATTCCCCAGTATGTTTTCATGTTTTCTGGGTAAAGAAGAGATGAAAAAGGAGGCAACTCACTTATTCTGTTACATGAACTAGTCAATAATAAGTCAAAATAAATTTAAACTACTTATGGAAAATGAAAGCTAAACACAACTGTCAACATACTCCATTCAAAGCAAGGATAGCAAACAAAACTTCATTGCTAGTCCATTATAATATGCTGGTAATGGGGAGATGTGCGCAGCTCTGTTTTTATATTGAAGAAAGAAGAACATGTATTCTGATCTCTTGAAGTGCTATAAAGAAGACAGCAAAATATTACATTTACAACTGCAATAAAAACATTATGCTTAAAAGTTGTTGGTGCAGAATGCATGTTAAATTGCTGCATTATAAGTTACTGAGAGCACAGACATCAGAACTGTGTTATGAAAATCAGCGCAAGAAACCTTTTATTTCTTATGCTACTTTTCTTTTGAAAAACATAAGTTACTTCTCTGCTGAGAATTGTGTCTTTCGGCTTTTCCCGGTTAGGGGTCGCCACAGTGGAACTCCGGTCCACTAATGATTGGCAGTTGATTTTTACGTGCTGAGTTGCCAGCCCTAACGCACAACCTTCAACAAAGGCACACCCATTCATGCATGTCTCCACAGTAGATGCTCTAGCTGAGAATCGAATGGGACAATATCTTGCTGTGAGGCGACAACGCTACTGCAGCACCACCACCGTGGATACTTCTCTGCTGAGAATACTAATGCCAATAACAATCGGGCTCCCTATTTAAGTTACAGTTCAGCTACCTCTTTTATGAATAACCCTCAGATTGATAACATAGTCAGAAAATTATTCCTTTAGTAGTATTTTGTCTGTTCTCGCTGTCCACTGGAGACATATAAATACACCAATGACCTCATCATTCATAGAATTCTGTCACTTTCATACAATTAGCCATATAAGTCTTGTATACAGCTTTACTTAAGCAACAAAAACTGCATTGCCTCATAACACATTCCCTTTGTTCACCTGCAGACAGGCTTTGACTATAATTGTACAGAATTATATTTCAATTATAGTTAATCTTTCATGATTTTCAAGGTATAATATTGCAAGAATGTACCACGTTCTTTGTTTCTCTAGTAATTTACTGTATACTGTAGTTTATGCTATTCTCTAATACTGATGATAGTAACAATGTAACATGTTACTTCAGTACCAATTGTTGTGATGCATCATTTGCTTTCCTGGATTTCAATTACTGCTTTGAAACACAGCAAGTATGTTTAAAGAAATCATTCTTCTTTCTATTTGAAATCAGTAGCAAAAGCCCTTTAAAGCATACACCTGTCTTTTTGACAGTTTATCAGATTCAGTTGTCACATTTAATGAACCATTATCTAAAATAAATGCATACAGAAATGAATAAGTAGAATTCATCCATTGTAAACACATTCGAATGAAGTTTATTTGAACCCTGTGGCCCAATAAGTCATTATGAAATACATGCAAATTATTTTTGCAATGGTGTTGCACTGTCATGTTTTCATATCATTATTTTAAAGCAAATCTATGCGTACTATCTAATGATGTGTAATAAGTGTATGCATTGCTCTAAATGAAGAGCATACGTTATAGCTTAGTCTGAAACACAGAGCTGATTCACATTGATATCTGCAGCATTTCTTCTAAAGAAGGAATTGTTGTTTTAGGCTTACAATGCACTTAAAAGCCAAATAGCAAAAAATGCTTTTCATTTAATTCAATACAATATGCAAATCTAAAGTGACAAAATAAACTTATGCTGTATCACGTTGATTTTATATTTAATTTAAATGTCAAATTACTCTGCAGTGAACTTTGAGCAGTTATTAAATGTTTTCCCATTTCAGAAAATCACACCTGCAAAATGTTTTTGTCTGGCAATTAAACCTCATCTGAAATACATTTAAAATTCAGTGAAGGCAAAGAATGAGTTGGTACTCACAAAACAGGTTGTAAAAAGGGTTGTACACTCCATCTAGCCTAATTAATAACATTTTTCTTCAATATACAGTTCTAGTTAGAAACTTGTAATATGAGGTATCATATGGCATTCGCAGCTTTGTTTAAAGAATCATTAACTTCATCATCATTTCAGTGATTACTTCACTTTCCATTCTGTGCAACAATGTTCATGCACACTGTGTACTGCAGAAATATCAGATAAAACTACTAACAATGTGTTACTGAAATATGGCACAATTAAGATTTGGTTGACTGTATAGCACAAACAGACTAGCATTAAAATGTAAGAATAAATGCTAAATATAAATACATCAGCTTGTTTGGCATCTGTTAGTGAATTGATTATATTAAAGAGTATAGAAGAGAAAGCTAAACTTGCATTATTGAATTTAATGTATATGCATCAATAACATGAATAAAAAGGCTGATGTACCAAAAGAGAAAAAGTATAACAATGGTATTAAAAGGCACACAAAGTTCTGGTCTACAAGCAAGATTAATCAAATAAACTAGACAGAAAAAAGCATGAAACTATGTCTGACATTTTCCTAAGGTACGAAGGCCCTACTTGTGATATTTAAAAACATATGTTTGTTTTGAAAAAGATTTAAAGGTAAATGGATAGTTTAATGTAGGATACAATAAAGTTATACAAAAAATATATAACTATTTTTTTTAGAAAGTTCTTCAATTTTACAATCAAAAAAGAAAATATTTTCCTTTTTTTATTTTGCTAATGATTTTGTCACAAGTAATTAACTTTGTTTTCATTTTTATCATTGTTATAATTTTGTACTTTAAATTCAATACAATTTTCAAGAAACAAATTGAAACTGAAAAAAAACAGGCACATACTCTACGTCTGTGTTCAGTTTACATTAAAAACGCAATAACATAAAATAAAACAAGAAATAAAAAATACACTAAAATACAACAAGCAGAAAACAGCAATACCATTGGAAGTGGCTTAGCTAATTAGTCATAATGTTATGAAAAGGGCTTTTCTAAGCTAAGGTGCAGGTTTATGGTGAGGATTAGAGTTGGGGGGGGGGGTAAGGGCTAGGATTACTATGCAATAATAATGTGTGCTAACTGTACCCTATCCCTAACCCTGCACCTTACCTTATAAAAACACTTTCCTTAAAATCACCACTACACAAAACAGGCTCTGACACAAAAAGACACATCAAGAAAAAAGGGCACACCTACTAAAGCTATCATCTTACCTAACCTTTACTCTAAACCTAACCCACCAGTACTCGCACAAACACATTCTCACTCCAAATGTCAACTCACTTACATCTGTCTACATCCTGATACTGCCCTTCTGAGTGTCTGCATTTTGAAATGTCTACTTGGTGAATGACAGCAATACATATATATATATATATATATATATATATATATATATATATATATATATACATATATATATATATTTATATATATATATATATATATATATATAGTTTTATACACACACACACATATATAAATGTAGATATAGATATATAAATATATTTACATTTATATCTGTATATGTATAGATAGATATACATATATATTTATAAAATCCATAAAGTTGATCAACTAGTGGTTTAGTCAGCAGTTTTTCCGGTTGCTTAATTTGGTTGACAGGAAGTCGATGGCTTTTGTGCAAGATTGTTATGAGACCGGGTTTGGATAATATGCTTTTGCCCAGTACTGTGCAATTTTGGGGTTGGTATATTTAATTAACATGGGGTGTGAGGCATACTGGTGGCTTGCCCCTTCAATTAACATTGTTTTAAATTTCTGAGCCCCAAGATTATGTCAATGTGTGCCATTAATTCATCAGTATTTTGTTGTAGACCTTTTTTGTCAACTTTAGGAATATGGATACACTGAAAATTCAATTATCTTCTGCATAAAAACACACACACACACACATACACACACACACACACACACACACACACACACACACACACACACACACACACACACACACTCCTTCCTTTTTTTTGCATTTTTAATAAAAAGCCTGAACACATTTGTTTTGCAGCTTTTCATGTGTTTCAAGGTCAGACTTGATGTTTATTTTTCTCTCCAGGCTTGATAATAATTGAATGTTGCTGGAAGATTATACATTTCTCTGGAATCCCTGAAATTCATGGAGTTTATATAAAGATGGCTGATTAGTAAATGCTACTGCCATCTCAGTGAAGTTAACTCTGTGCTTGGACAAACAAAAACATTATTGCTTCTGCATTAGGTTTCAGCTGAAGATTTGCTTTGGTTTGCACATAAGTCATGAGTCATTGCCAAATAAAGAAACTTGTTCAACTAGTCTGTGCAGTACTTGGGATCCTGTACCTGTTTTTCTTTTATTATTTTTACCAAAATTTAATAGCCAATGCAAATAGTATGAAAATATCCCTAAATGCTTTCACTTCTCACCATACATTTTTCTACATATAGGATGCTAGTTTGATGTAAATTGGAGTTACTGTATGATATGTGTATTTCCAAAAATCTGTCAATTTGTAAGGAAAGCTGAAGGCATAGATTAGCTTACCTTATGGGAGGAGATATTACAGCCTACTAGTGTTATGATAAAAGGATTTTTCTCAGTGCTATATTGTGCTTGTATTTTCAGTTAAAAATTATGTTCATGCAGGTGTATTAGGGATCAGGGACAGGAACAGTAACTTAGTTATGATAGACATTTAAACTGACCATATTTTACCATCAGTGTTCAACATTTTGATACTTCTGGATAACTTCAGTTTATCTCTTACAAAATTTAAATTTAGACTAGTGGCATATTCCACCCAGAAAGGATAAAGAGGGCTGTTTATCTTTGGCACCCTATGGCAGGTTTCTAGAATTAAATCTGTTTCTTAAAATGACAGGGATATTTGTACTGCTGAGATTATGTTATTTACAACTTGAGTCCTAAATATTGTTTTATTGTGCAGAATGATCTGTTTAGCAAATTAAACTGTTTCCATTAAGATGTTGTTCTGATCAGTAAATGTAGAGTTAATTTATATTATGTAAAATTATTTTCCTCATGAAGTGGAACACAATGATATACCAATGTTGAAGTCACGTACATGTAATAAGAGTGCTATACAATGCTTAGATTACAGAATTCAGAAACATGTTATGTTAACAAACCTATTAGCTATGTATTGTATATTCTGAGTCAGCACAAGCATACAGTATTGTCCCTGAAGATACACAAATGTACAGTAAATCACAATGACGCCTGTATGTCAGACCTTTCTGTCATGCAGGCATGTTCATGTCTGATATGACAGGGGTGGATTCTGTGGGATTGTGGTAACAAACTGTAGCATGATGATAGTGCAGAATTTAAATTCAAGCCTTCCCAAATGACAAAATGAAAATCCTGCTGTAAAACACCTACTGTACACACATTAAGTCTTCAGTCAACCCTCCTGCTAGGACTCTCTTTCTGTAGTACAGCTGTACCTGCGAGAGCTGGGGATGCAGGCATATGCCTATTTAATGTGATATTACTATTACTCTAGCTTTCACACTGGCAATCAACACCAGTGGAAATGTTTAAGTTCCTTCATGCTGCAAGCACAATTCCTGTTTTGAAATTACCTGTAATGCTCTGGGAGACCAAACTTGCTTATACAATTTGAGGACTCCCAGAGCACATTTTCCTTCAGTTTTCTGAAGTAGTGGAAACATTTTGGCATAGTATACTACACCAAGCTTCAGTTTATTTGAAATTTACCTTTGTGTTTTCTTCTGTTGTTATAGTTGCTGGATTCTGCTTTTCAGATCTGCAATGAAATCCAAGAAAATAAATTTCTTTTAGCCGATAACAGATGAAGAAAGTTAGCCATTTGTATAGAATAATGCTTGTTGCCACTGTTGAAGCAATGATTTGTTATGTATTTCATTCTGACATGTACAATAAAACAAAACTGTCCAAGAAGGGTGGTTCATGATGCCTCTATAATGCCTTTAACATAGAAATGAACCACAGTTGCAATTTTTTTAAGTCTTGCAGGAGGTCATTTCTATAAGATAGGGGCTTGGGCTTTGAAAACTTTTGGGCTAATTTGATAGTGATGACCAGATGATGTGTTAGGCAATATCATAGCCTTTCATGGGATCATGATCATATCATGGTAACGGGAGTAGGCTTTGCACCATTTAGTTCCTTAGATCTATACTTTTTGGAGCTTTATGCTTCTTGTAGTGTCTCCCTTGGCAAACTGTTCTAACAAGAGGGGGCTATGGATATGGCAATGGAAAATGCTTCCCATAATAGTTCAGTTAAAGAATCTGAAAACTCCATCCAGAAGAGGAATGCTGGTACCCATCACTGCAGCCATGATCTAAGGATTGTTTTCATTCACTAGTGAGTGCCTGGTAGTTGGGTGACCAATGTAGCCTAGCAGTGCTCAGGTAAAAAACTAGCTTGCCATCATCATGCAGTCTCACTATCCACAAAGGAAAGGGTGAAGTCAGGTACAATGCCAATCTTGTGACAAGCAGATAGAAGATAGAAGACAGATAAGATGCATTTGACCCTTTGAGTGGAAATTGACTATTGAGACATATAACATCATCTCACTGCTAGAAAGTGAATCAGAGTTTGTGTTGATGTTGCAAAGTACTCCCAGAATTGAGAAGTAGTTTTAGAACAATGCAACCTCGGTAGCTAAATGGGTACTACACTTGTCTTTGGTGCTGGAGCATCAGAAGACTGCGAGTTCAAGTTCAACACTAGATAGTTGAATTAATTGTAGTCTGGCAGTTAGCACAGCTGAGGACTAAAGCTCACATATGTTACCTACACTTTGCTGAATTAAAGACAGAAGCTTGTTGTCTATTAGATAGTTGAAATGATGCATATGAGAAAGGAAATAGAATAACAATTGTCCTGTGGTTTGAAAGATCTGTATTAATTCCACCTTTGCACAATTGAATAATGAATGGTTTGTTTTCAGATGTGGATGGATTTAGCAGAATTGAAACTGGATATGTAATAGACTCAGCTGTTGTTTTAAGATATTCAGCAGTTAGATTGTCAGGGGCAGTTGTAGTAGGCTTTAAGTTCTGAGCTATGTTTTTATGTTATCTGTTGGAACTGGTTAGACGGAGAAATGATGAAGGAGGTTATTTGACTCCGTAGGGACATCAAGAGCTTGATTTGTGTCTTAATTGGTTAATTACTATATAAAGTAGATATTGAATTTGTTGGGTATGGCATCATTTTGTATCTTTATATTTGGTGTGCTGGCCATATAGCTTGTCCTGGATTTAACCGTTTATTGACTGAAAACCAGAACAGTTTTGGATCATTAGTGTGCATGATTTGATTGGATGACTATGTTTCCTTATCTTTGTTGAGAGGCTGATTTGTTAGTTATCTTACTCATCTATATGCCAATAAGCTGTTTTATTTTTCACCCAGACTCTTCCTGCTTTGTTCCTTTGTTTTGTGAGCTATTTAATTACTAAAGGAAGCCATGGAGCAGGTTTGATTTTGACTGTTTTTTTTTGTCCTGAGGAGAGCTAGTGTGTTCAGAACACTTAGGGAGATTTTATTGCACTCAGTGAAATCATCTATGTGGAGAGCCTTTAGTGACTCACAGTTAAGAAGATGCACTGCATTAATAAAAGTATCTTCATGAAAAGTAAGTTTGCAAATCTGTATTAACATCACTTAATATAATGATTCCATGAAGAATTTTTGAGGAAGCCTAGCAGAGGATATCTTCCAGTATTTTAACTTTGTTACCCTGAGGTATATATATGCCATGATAGTGATTGTCTTGTGAGTGCTTATGCCATTTATTACAGAAAACAATCAGTTTATAGCTGGTCCTTAGCAATTAGCAAGAAGGAGCAAAACATTAAAGGTTTTCTTTCATTTACTGAATGCAGACACCAGGAAGCTAGGGATATGAAGTAACTGACTTACAGGGTGTAATCTGATGGTCAAGTGAAAGGACAATGGCCAGTTGAGTAAGTGGTCCTTAGACCGCAAGAACTACTTCAACAGGGCAAATGTTAAAGCCACATTCCAGCACAGGGCAGGCATGTATTTGACTAGTTAAAATCAATATATAGCAAGGCTCTTTGTAATACAGCAAATTGTGCTGTAGGGTACCGGACATTTTAAGGAGTATAAAAACTCTCTTTTTACTGCCAATGCTGCTAATATAACATTGCTTTGCTGCTTTAAGTTTATAGAGAGTAAATAACCCAAAATAAATGTCTTTGTATGTCTTATAGATTTGACAATGTCCTACTGGTTCCATTGTAATTCTCCTGCCAAAACAATGAATAAAAAAATAAATAAATAAAATCTGTCAAAATCCACAAACAATTACACATTTTTTTATTATGTGGCTTACTGAACACATACCCAGCATGATAAAAAAATTATTTATCTAAAAAAATGTGTTTGGGTATGGGATGCACCTAGGGAGAATGCATGTAATGCACACATGCCAAGGGATGTGGAGATAGTACAGTAGAAGGTGTGTGAGGGTAAAGAAGAGGGATGCACATGATGAAAGAAGGTCAAGAAAGGTCAGAAAGAGGGAGGGTGCATTTTTTTTTGTGGAAATAGTTGACCTGTTTTATTTTTGTTTATTTGTTTTAGAAAAGAAGCGCTAGTAGAATCTTAGGGAATGGAAGAGGTGAAAAGGGTGGGTAAGAAGCATATAACAAAAAGGTCACCATAGAACAGAACAGACAAAGGTAGGTATTATACAAAAGGGGCAGGATGTGGGACACAGACAAAACACATGTACACTGCACAGGGGAGGGGACTCATGAAAAGAAAACAAAGATGGTAGAGATGCAGCCCAAGCATGGCCAACTATGCAAAATCATAAAATAATACACCAATGCACACAATAGCAACACTGGGGTATTCTCATGCATGTGACATCCTTACAAATAGGCTCAGGAATGGCTTTATGCATTTGCCAGGGAGTGAGAAAGCTTCACAGACTCACATATATCCATAATCATGCCCCTGGATGTCAGCACAAAACTTACCCACAATTCAGAAATCTACATGTCACTGAGATCTACACAAAGGTTGGATCACAAAAGCAGAGAGAATGATAGAACCACCAACTACCACCAACTATGCATTAAAGAGGCAAGTATCTATCCCCTAACCCAAGCACCAGTACTGCATTTTCTAGCAAAATAGCTATGTTACTGGCAAGTGATCAAAAAAGACATTGCAGGTCAGAAGATACTTCACAGTCTAGGCACAGGAAATATCACAATCCTGCTACAGTAATGACAGAGGACAGTTTTACAGTAAATGAATAATTGTCAAGCATGCAGCATGTACAATATGCCCATTCCCGATATGCAGTCATGTGCTCTGCAACAGTATGCACAATGGTATGCTCCTGTCCATTAAGTTTATGGTGATCCAGGCAAACATTGGCCACAGCACTGTAGCACAGCCTGACAAACATGATAACATATATAATATCACAAAATCAAGACTACCTACATTCATGTCAGACATCACACATGTAAAAGCTTTGCATGTGTCAACATTTGCCTTTGTGGTACACATAAGTGTGAGTTATGTCTGAAAGGGCAAGCTGCATTAAACCTCTTTCAGAGTACCCTGTACAGTTATAGAAGTGTACTGCAGTCACACAACACCAAAATATATTAAAACAGATATACACACATATCTAATTTTAAATATGGATATATATATATATATGTATATATATATATATATATATATATATATGTGTGTGTGTGTGTGTGTGTGTGTGTGTGTGTGTACAGATTCACTTTATAACCTCAAAATACTGAAATACTGAAATTCAGAATTTCGAAGCTATAAAGTTGAATTTTTGAAACCACGAAAACTCAGAACTGCAAAATTCAAAATCTTGTACACTGGAGATTTTGAATTTTGCGCTTCTACTGCACACACACACACACACACACACACACACACACACACACACACACACACACACACCATTCTCCTGACACACAAACAGAAGCTATCTACTACATAAAAGCAGGGGGCAAGTCACCCTGCACCCCTCATGTGGGGGGCTGCGCAACCCACACTCCCCTACTTAAATATTCTCACTCCAAGGTTGCACTACATGCAAACACACACAAAACACCACCGCACAAGCTACATTCTCCTCGCACACACACATCACAGCAACAAAACGCACTGACACACACCACAGCCCCTACCCAAAACCCTTAACACACACACACACACACACACACACACACACACACACACACACACACACACACACGCACACACACACACTTACCTGAATCCATAACCACAGCAAAACCTCAGAAGCATGAAATTCAAAACCGCCGGTTTTCGAGGTTTTAAAAACTTCACGCTTCTGAGCTTTCTCTGTTCTCAGGATTCCACTTTATGGGCTCAAAATACTGAATTTTAATATTTCAGTATTTTGAGCTTCTAAAGTGAATCCATATATACATATACATGCATTACTGTAAAAGACAAACTGAATGACACTTTCAGTAAGACTACACTCATATAATTAAAAATATTTTTGAGAGGTCTCATAAATATTTTTGAGAGTTACATGTTGACCAAGTGGGATATTCCTTTCTATGAATGTAAACTTGCTACACTGAAAACATACCTAAAACACAATAATTCTTATAGATGCACAATATCAGAAGTAGGGGTTAGGGTGTGGAATTTCTTATTTACTGTAGGTATATGGTCAGTTTATGCTGACCTTGGTGAGCCAATACTGTAGTAATTGTTGTCTCTTCTGATGATGTCCTGACAATCCCTGTTCATTTAAAAAGCTCCTCAGTGATCTGGTTCCAGACATTGATCACAAAAACTTTCTCTGGCCTGCTTTCATACTTGCCTTATGTTGAATATACATGCTCAGCATCTGGAAGGCTTCTCCATCGGTCCAGTTGGGTGTTTGGACATGCCTCAATTTCCTCTGAATTGAAATCTTCTCTTTTGATAGTCGAAGAAACGTTTTTCATAATGCTGTCAGAAAATTTCTCAGTGGAGTACCACTCACTTGCTAGATAGAGAAGGAATGTTTTGTCATAGTAGCCCTCTCATGTTCAAAATTTGGGGCAATGATGTTGGCATCAGCCTATTGTTGGACATCATAGGTGTCCTGTACACATATACACATCAGTTAATATTGTGCAGCTGCAGTGAGCTATGAATATTTATGCTGAATTATTGGTTAATGCACCAAAATCCAAGTGTTTACATGGACTTATGCAGATGAGATTCAGAAACATACTATGCTAATGAACCCTACTAATTATGTACAGTGCAAATGGTATTTAAGTCAGGTGTGCACTTTTGTCCTTACACCACAAGTTATGTCATAACACAATAGGAAACTGTAAGCTAATAGAAAAGTCTACAGTTCAAATGTTTATATTCTGATAGCCCAACACTTGAATTATGTATAAATAAATTATACTTAGGTCATGTGTATGTATTTTTCATTTACAGGTTTATTGTTCATGTTTAACAGAGTGCTGTGGTGGTGGTGCCACGGTAGCGTTGTCGCCTCACAGTAAGACATTGTCCTGTTCGATTTTCAGCTAAAGCGTCTTCTATGTGGAGACATGCGTGAATGGGTGTACCTTCGTTGAAAGTTGTGCATCAGGGCTGGCAACTCGGTACGTAAAAATCTACTGTCAATCATTAGCGGACTGGAGTTCCATTGTGGCGATCCCTAACCGGGAAAAGCTGAAAGATACAAGAACATTGTTCATGTTTAACAGGCAGCTTGTTATTCTATTCCTTTGGGTACTTGCAGATTAACTCACATTGGTGATTTCATCGGTGATGATTACAGTTGCATATTCCATAAGTTTACTTTCCTTTGTTTACTGTTAGAATTTGCTACTTGCAGATTTTGTACCTGCCAGTTTTACTGATGGCTATTACTTCATAAGTGTGCCAGTCAGTGTTTTTTTTACCTTTCTGGATTCTATTTATCTGTAACTGTCTGTAAATATTGCCTTTATAACATTGTTGTCAAACCTACTGTTGGTTTCTTTAGTATCAAATCTTTGAGACCAATTTTTCTTCATTGTAGGTTTCAGATTCTGACAGATTACAACTGAATCAGACACTGCTCAGTGAACTGTGTTATTCATTTTAGAGTTTGTGGATTCTGATGGATTACCAGTAAATCTATACTTACTGTTTAGTTAACTGTAGTATTCCCTTGAACTTGCACATAAATCGCATACTGTACATATTTTACATTGCTCATTTCTATAAATAAATTAATTAGCTACTTAACAAGTTTAGTTAAATTCAATGATTTTGCGTGTTTTATAGATATGTTACTTTAGTTCAAAGGGATAGCTGGTTCAGCTAGCGGCCTGTGCCGGTCCCCCAAAGTCGTGCCCCACTGCTTCAGCTTTTCAAGTGAAGACAAAAAAAATTGGCTTCTGCATACACAGCTGCAGGAAGCAGCTTCCTACAGTACAGTACCAAATCTATAGTATACTCTTCATCCACCCCAAAAGAAAAAAAAGAAAAAACAGTCACCCTTCCCTTCTGACCCAGGAAACAATCAGGTCCCATTTCTGCACCTTACCTAAACCCTCCTCCTTCCTCATATTTTAGTTAAAAAATATTTTTTTTTATGTTTAAATTGCAGCAAAATGCTTGCTAGTTGTAGCAAGCAGCTGGAATAATTTAGACCCCACACCAGTTATACTGCTGCTTTAATTAGTAAATATTAGATACTTTGCAAATATCCATTATATTCGTCTTCTTAAAATGAGCTTGTGTTTTGTTTTGTGGCAATTCCATATATGTTAAGACTGAGATAGGTAATTCACTTGCAATTATATGGCTGAGATTTAGCTGACATAAAACAGAGATTTTGAGTCATAATGGTGAATACTTGCAAGTGTTATAGGCTAGATAAGTTCAGCATTCCTCAGCTGCTAGTGTAGTGGTTAAGTTGATGTTCTTGTACTTAAGCAGTCCCATTGACAGGGTTTAAAACCCTTATTGCCTAGTTGTGTGCGGGTGCAGTATACATGGAGAAATGTGTCCATTTATGCATGTGTGTATGTCTGTTACCCTGTGTGGATTACATATTAGTGGGCATTTGTGAGTAATAGGGTTTAGCATGATATATAGCAATAAGTAACAAATGTCCATGGAGCATGCTGCAACACATTTGCTGTTCATGCCAACTGGCTTCCTACAGTACTCCAAATACTTGTTTTTGCTCGTGTGTTGAGAGCTGGGGGTGGCATAGATTTGTTGGGGCATGACAGACACATTTGCAGTAATCTGAATACTTTTTTTTTGCTTATCACTTGAAGAACTGGGGGCATATTGGCTAGCTGCTGTATTGTGAGAAGACAATTGGATTTCTGCAGTAAGCATAAGTCCCTCTTCACTTGAAAAGCTGAGGAGATGGGGCTCAAATCTGTGGAACTAGCACAGGGAGATAGCTGAGTGAGTGGTCATACACATGTTCCTCACCTGGGTAATTCCATGTTCCTTTGCTACTGCCTACCCCTATCCCACTATAACCTCTGTCTCCTTCTACACAGCAAACCTTTCTACCACTCCTCTTCCTCCATTACCTTCCTGTATTAATCACAGTCTCCATTTCAATTTCTTTCTGACCTCCCACTTTATCCATCTCTTTCAAATACTCACACCATTCTCTTATATCCATATTCTGTGTCAGTATGTCACCTAGTATTCTTAGCCCCACTATTCTTGACTCATCAGCTATGCAATGCACTCTTTTTCTTCTACTTTAAGCTGTTATCTACTGACTAATGCTTTATACTCCTTTATCTCCATTTTATTTATTCCTAACATCTATACTGTAAACCTCTTTACCCATGTCTTATAACTCACAGCTAATCTCTGCTTCTGACATTGATTGCACGAGAACTGTTTTCATGCTAAATGTTTTATACTTGGAATTTAATATCATGTATAATGTCACCATAAAAGAAATACCTGTTTGCCTTTGCATAGTGAACAATTACTTATTTGTATCTAGGTATCTTAATTAATAACTGTGTGTGTAGTGTATCTTTGTCAAAAAAAGTATCTTAAATGTATCTGCTGGAGCTTTTCTCCACAGGCCTCCACCGAAAATGAGCTTTGCTGTCCCTGTCAGCAAAAGCAGATAAATATAAATAAATGTGTTGGTGACTTGCTACAGATGATGTAATGCTATATATGTGACAAGCTTCTGTATGTATTAGTGATAAGCACTTGCTTGTGTTAATCCAGTTTCTTCATGACTTCCAAAGCTGAGAGTGGATTCTGAGGGTATACCTGGTAAGTGTACCTATCTGTGCTATAAGAGTCTGCTGTTATGAGTACTGGTGAGCATGCATACAGATGGGGTTCCTATCAGATAGTCAAACTTCTGCAAGTTCGAACCTCATATGGTCAAGACCATAAGTTCGAATTTGCACAAGTTTGAGCATTTCAACGGAAATCTCCGTAAGGGGAGGTTTCCATTTTGTTCAATGTGGTGTGATCTCAGAGTTGGTATATTTAAGTAGCAGGGGGTGTGGGAGGTATAGGGGGGCTTGCCCCCTGCTTACAACAGTTAATTTTGTTTTGTTTTCTTTTTTTTGTTGTTTTTTATCCATAGTCGAAGTTTTTTAAGTTCGAACAGGATGGTACAAATATTCCATGTTTGAAGGTATTAAACTTCGACTATGTGATATAGACCCATACAGATGACCTCTTCCTCTGTGCACATACATCACATACGTATAAGGTTGAAAGACCATCAGGTATATGTTTGAATGACTTACTATGGATAAATGTAGAGCAATATACGTGACAAAGTTATATTATTGCTTAAAACTTATATCTGTTATCTGTTCATATGTATTGTCTAGTTCCACCATGACATGACATGTGCAGTAAGTGGTGGACTCTGTGGAAGATACACCTGGTAAGCATGTCTCTATGTGCTATGACAGTATGCTGTTACAAGTAAGTATGAACATGCTTAATAATAACATTCTCTGTTATGTAAGGGCATCACACCACCTCTGGGCATGCTGACAAGATATATGCATATTTACATTCTATGCATTTAGCTATAGTATATGTCATGTGATGTTTACACACATCTGTTTATCCATGCAGCTATATAAGGTATATTTATTTACATTTCTGTGTTTCCATCCCGACCAATTCCTACATCCTCCTCATACCCGACCACTGATTCAGATGCAGGATGTGATGTGGTATGTACATACAGCACACGTGTTCACACACAGGACACTACACTGGAGTTAATATGGTCAGTCCCAGGTAAGAGTAGGCCTGTGTCTCAGGGTATATTCTCCAGTGGGCAAATAGCTCAAGCTGCCAGTCTGCAGGTCATAAAACATTGTGTATAGGTCAGAACGATGACCTTGACAACTCTCCCCGGGTGAATCTGTGAGTGGTTGTCACACAGCTGCATGACCAAAAAAGTAATGTCCACAGGACAGCATGTGAGCAAGTGGCAGAGATGCACAGGCATGTGTCTGAAGTTATATGCCAAGGGCCAACCCTAGAAATTACAGGGCCTGATTTGGACTATTTTACTGAGGTCACTGGAACAACCACAGATGTGTGAACCAAACGAAAAATGACAAAGCTGGAAAATCCAATAAGAATTTATTGCACCCATATGCTGAGTAAAAACCAGAAGAAGAAGTGGTTTTTACTCAGCATATGGGTGCAATAAATTTTTATTGGATTTTCTGGCTTTGTCGTTTTTCATTTTGCTGAGGTCCTTCAACTGACCTATCTCCCACCCCAGCCCTGCCTTCATGCTGTCTTCCTGGACTTAAGGCTATTCCATATTACGTATCAAAAATATATACTAGTAATGCATATTAAAAATAAAATGATTATTCATTAGCTTATATTATGTCATAAGACATGTTAAAACATAAGTAAGCTATTGAACTCCTGGATTACCCTCCCTTAGATCCAACATCTCCCGTAGTTCCTCTGTCAAGGTCTGCTTAATTCACACTATAAGAGGCCAGTTTGATGAGTCTTTTCTACATGGTGCCTCATCAAGTGGGTGCACCTTAGCTTACCAGTAAATGTGTTTCCAGACTCCTGACATTTATTTATTTATTTACTTATTTACAGTTTGTTTACTGGGAAAGTCCATTGGGCCAAAAATGAGCCCATTTTCAATGGAGGCCCGGGGAGAAAAGCTCCTAGTACAGTTTTACAATAAAAATCATCAGTTTGTAATTTATACATAGTTCACAAATAAAAATCAAAACAGTTTGTCACTTGTATACGTATTTCATAAATAAAATCAAAAACAGTTTTTCACTTATACATAGATTGAGTATGAAAACAAGACAAACACAAAATGGTAAGAAAACATTAATGGGATGTATGAATACAGCATATTCTGAGGGCAAAATAACAACAGTAATTGAGATACTAAAAGTATATAGGAGCATGCTTTAATAAAGCCTAATTAGGTAATAATTAGGAGAAAGGCATTGAGGAGGGTAGACCTTGCAAGTTCCAAGTAGGTGAGGTGAGTAAGAGACAATAGAGGAAGAAGTGGATATATATATAGTGGAGATGAGTGTTAGGATGGCAAGTAGGGTGAAGGTGAGAGTGGTGATACTGTCCAGATCTCCTGAACTTCGGTAGGAGATTAATGAAGACTTCACTCATCCCCCTATTCTTTTTCTTCTTTCTCTTCTGTCTTCCTCCTATTCCCTCTCCCTTTCATTTAACTCACTCCTTACTCTCAATTGCACCCCATACCCAACAATAGTACATACTGGAAATACTTTATTCTTTGCATATTATTTTCATAGGTTCATAGGTTCATAGGTTCATACTAGGCTATCTGCCCGAGGGCATTTATAAGCCTAGCCCATCGTTTTGTGGCTTACGCCACCCCTTTAGTATGGGGAACTATACCCATTATTTTGCTGTGCCTCTGTCGAGCAGTGACACTGAGGTAATTCCTGGGGTATATCTGTGATCTCCCATCCATTGGTCAAGATTTCTCTTGAACAAGGCCAGCGAGGTGCTCTGCCTCACATGTACCGGGATTTTGTTCCACAGCATAGGGAGTCTTTGGGTGATGAATCTATCCCTCCAGCACGTCCTATTAATAGCCGTGTCGAGGTTTAAGTCTCCGCCCTTGTGGCTCTGATGGATCTAGATTTTTGAGGTGAAGCATATTCATCAAATCTGGGTTTGACATGGCCTTGTATGTTAGGCAAAGGTCACCTCTGAGCAGCGTGGCGACTGAATAGAGCTGGAGTTCTTTCAGTCGGGCAGCATAGGACAGATTTTTGAGACCCTTTATCCTTTTGGTGAGGAACTTTTGTGTCCTCTCCAGCTGCTGCAAGTGTCGGGTCAGATACATTCGAATGGGGCATTGTACTCAATCATTGGTCTGATGAGTGATGAGTAAAGGGAGACTATGACCTCCCTTGATCTAGATGAGAATCCCTTCATGATAAGGTGGGCAATGTAGAAGGACTTCCTAACTACTTTAGCTACATGGGTGTCGAATGACAGACTACTATCAACCTGGGTCCCCAGGTCCCTGATAACTTCTTCTGTGATCAGTGGATTGCCACCTATTTGGTAGCTAGGGGTAACCTTGTTTTTCCCGAAGGGTATGACTATGCATTTTTTGGCATTTAACTTTAGGCCGTGGCTCTGGCACCAGTTATCCATTTCTGTGAGACCCTTCTGAAGGATATCTGTGTCAGATGTGTTTTCTACTATGGCCCAGTTTGCAGTCATCTGCAAACTTTGTCAGCCATAACCCTCCTGTGTTTGCTTGTACTTGGAAAAGTAGATGCCAAACAAGAGTGGGCCCAGGACTGAGCCCTGTGGGACACCACTTGTGACAGGCTTTGAGTCTGACATGGCGCCAGCAACTCTGACCCTGTGGGTTCTGTCACTCAGCCAGTTTGCAACCCATCTTGTGATGTATGGGTTAACATTTAAGCTGATGAGTTTTTCAATGATACCCGAGTGGGGTTTTGTATCGAAGGCCTTAGCCAGATCGAGGTAGGCTGTATGGACTGCCTTTCCCTCATCAATGGCTTTGGTGACTGTTTCGAAAAAGTCAACCAAGTTTAAAAGGCATGATCTGCCTTTGACAAAGCCAAACTGGGTTGGATCCAAAGTCTGCAAATTCCCTATGTCTTTATTTATGAGGTCCATTATGATCCTCTCCATGGCTTTGCAGATAAGGCTTGTCAAGCTAATGGGCGGTAATTTCCAGGGTCTGTGGAGGCACCGCCTTTGTGAAGTGGGACCACAGTTGCAGTGCGCCACTCCTGGGTCCGTATCCAGAGGTAAGACTTTGATTAAACAGCTGTCGTAGCTGTGGGTTTAATTCCTCATTGAGTTCGTGGAGCACACAGCCGGGGACACCATCAGGTCCCATGGATGCTGTGTTTTTTGCTTTGGAGAGAGCAGTTCTCACTTGGGCGTTGGAGATGTTTGGGGGCTGCACTCATTTGGTATAGATATCTCTCCTTTTGGGAGAAGTTTGCACTGAACCTGTCAGCCAGTATGTTGGCAATGTCTGTAGGATCAGTAATCTTCACATCATTTTGAACTAGTTCTGAGCATATCTGGGAGTTTCCTCCTAGGTTTCTAACATAGCTAAAGAAGGCCTTATGATTGTCTTTTGAGTCTTTAGCTATTTTTCTCTCGAAATTTGCTTTGGATGATTTTATGAGAGCTCTTAGTTTTTTACTTATAGTGATCAAGGGTGTCTTACCTTTTAAGGATTTTGCTCTATCTTGTAGTAGCTTCCTCCTTTTGTTGTAGAGTTTGTTTATGGCTGGGGTCCACCAGACTGGACGCTTGCCTTTGGTACAAAGAGTCTTTGTTTTGCTTGGGATTGCCTTATCCATGCAGTCCTGCAGGTGCTGGTAGAAGGCGTTTGTAAGTGATTCAGCGGCTTAAGTATTGTTTTCCGCTGGCTCGGGGGCCTGAAAGGAGACCACACTAGTCTTTAGAAGTGTGAAGTCGGCTTTTGAGAAGTTCTTTACTGTGGTCTTTTTTATTTCAGGTGGGGGTGGGATGAGGACCTCCAGCGAGATTAGTTTGTGATCTGATCTCACCAGTGAGGGGTATACTTCCGGTGTTGAACATTGTGCTTCCATGTTCATGATGATGAGATCAAGTATGTTATCTCCTCTTGTGGGGATGGTGACTAGTTGTTCCATGGCATTTGAGTTTATGAATTAAAGGAACTTTTGGGCTAGGGTGTTTGGGCTTGAGTAGTGTTCCCAGTCTATATTAGGGTAATTGAAGTCACCTAGTATGATGGTGTTTGGTGATACATTTATCCCCTCTAGTGTTTTCAGGAAGGCCATGTGAGTTTCCTGAGTTTGTGAGGGTGGCCTGTAACATGCTACAATTTGCAGAGCAGTCTTGCCTATGGTTAATTGCACCTGGATGGTCTCCGATGCATCGTGCGTTGCCACCAGTCTTGAGGTGTGGGTGTCCTTGATGAATATGGATACCCCCCCCTCCTTTCTTGGTATTGTCCGGATTTTGGGGCCGGAACGCATGATATGAGGTAAAACCTGATAGCGCTGGGGTGCTCTCAGGAGCCTTGAACCAGGTTTCTCTCACAGCACAGACATCGATGTTCTCCATACTGAGAAGGGCCTCGAGTGCGTGCATTTTGAGATTTAGACTTCTGGCATTGAGCAGCATTACCCTTAGTTTTTTTCCTTTTTTGTGTTCTAGGGTGGTAGGTTTAGAATTTGAGCCTTGCCTAAAAAAGGCACTATGGGGTGGCAAGAGCCTTTGCCAATATCCTGAATCCCAGGGTGACAGGTGCAAGCCGTCCCTTGGAAGCAGCGTGGCTTGTCCAGCATGTCATCCCAGGCAGACAGATACTGGATCCCCTTTGAATGACACCAGTGTTTAAGCCAATTGTTAAAGCTGATCATCTTATCTCTGTATTGTGGCATCATTCTTGGTGAGGGTAGGATACTGCTCAAGGTCAGGGTCATACCTGCCTGGGCTACATAATCAGAGAGCTCCTCAATGTCTCTTTTCATGTAGTCCAAGGAGGTACGTCTCAGGTCGTTTACACCAGCGTGGACAATGACTGAGTCATATTTGTACCTGCTGTTGAGAGACCTGAGTGCTTGTGTTATGTGGCGGATTCTAGCGCCCAACAGGCAGCTTACTGTGACCTTCTCCTTACTCAGTCTGGTGAGCGGGACATCAGTGTGTCTGACTATGGAGTCACCAATGACTAGTGTGTCTGGCATTGTGTTTGGCCTTAAGGGCTGTGACTGTTTGACACTCTGACTGTGAGGTCTATGTGTTGCGGGTGTTGTGTTCTGAGGTGGTGGTTGTTTGGGTGTCTGCTTTGGTGGCCTCTGCTGTTTTGGTAGATTTTTGATCAGAGCCTCCGAGTATGTCTTTGTGTGTTTATGTGTATGATTTGAGGTTGTAATGGTACTATGTGAGACTGGGTCTATAGTGTGTGTGGTAACCTTCTCCTCCTGACTGGTCTTGCCAGTCCTATGTTGAGAGAGCTCAGCCTCCAGTTTGGCCGTATAGTTGCATCTCTCGCATGTATTTGTGTTTTGTGGGAGGAGGAGAGGGTTGTCTGTGTACATGAGGCAATTGAAACATTGCCTCAATATTCCCAGGTTCACCAGCTGAGCAGGAGAGGACACTAGCAACTGATCCCTCGACATGCTAGAAGGGTAGACGAAAACTTTAAAAAGATTCCGGGGACGTGGGTGACCGAGAAATGGGGGTTGCCTTTTGGGGTACTATCTATGACAAGAGTGCCGTATCAAGGTAATAAGTACTGTAGGAGCAAGTGCTAGGTTTAATAGATAGAGAATAGTCTACTTGGAGTCAAGTAGAGATGATCTTTTTAGTTATAGGATATGCTGATTTGATCAGTAGTATAGTTCGAGGAAGGTAGTTTTAAGGGAAAATTTGAAGAGTGGACTTTAGGTAGCCCGAATAGTTTAAACCTGCTTAACCGGCACTGCCCTAGTGTGCAACAGTGGCAGCTCCGCGCTAAATCGCTCTAAATCACGCTAACGCACGTTTTATACCAGGGGGATGGAAAAAGCTAGAAACTGGCCCAAAACGACCAATAAACTACTAGTTACTGGCTGAAACCTCACAAAACTGGACAAAAGGCAGCTCAATGCTTCCCACTCCCACTGGTAAGCAAGGTAGCTTCCCTTCCCCCAAATAAGGCAAGGAAACAGTACACAGGAACTACAACCAAAGCCCAGGAATCAGCAACTCTGAAACTGGACTAAACTAGTAAAGCAGGAAAAACAAGAGATATTTTTTCTTTTTTTTCTTTTTTTTCACAAAACAGGCAGAAACAGGTACAGCAAACACTTATAAATGCTATGAATCAGCTACTACAGCTTACACTGAAGAATTTGCTACAAATACAGTCAAATAGTAACAAACACATAAATATACTTTCTGATCTTATGGCAGTGTGCATGTATTATTCTTACTGATTTTACTGACTGAATTCTTATATCTACATTTATGATTGCGTTCATTAATGCTATATATTATTGTATTATATTTTTCTGCATGCTTCCTCATATATTACCACTGTTGCACTGATATGACTTTTGTCTCTTTGGTTTTGTTTCCCCAGTGCTGAGTGTTATCAGGCTCTAGGTGCATCAGTGCTCTACTTTGGTTGACAAACATTATACAAATAAATAAAACAAATAAAAACCTATGTTTATAAGTTAAGTATTCTACACACTCCAGCATCTTTGATAAATGGAACAGCCAACACCACTCATACTATGGTACAATTAATTTTGAATAATAAAACCTGGTAAAATCTGACTTGTCACAGTCAACAGCTCTTTACAATTGTGTCCAATATCCTTAGATTCCAGAAAGTGCTAGAAAAATAAGTCAGAGTGGCTATGCTTAATGGCTGTGGAAGGATGGAGGGGGGACAACCAATAGAGCAAGAACATTCTTATCTCTGTTATATATTCTCATCTCAAAGTACTTTTTTTTGTTCACTAGCTTCAAATAATCTCCAGCACCTAACCTGAATGGTTGGAGTTCCTTACTCAGTTAATTCTCAGACCTTCTTACAGTCAATGTGTTTTCACAAAACCACATAAATCTATTGAAAGTTTCCTCAGAATGCTCAGCAATAATAATGATAGTAATCACTGGCTTCTCTTTAGTCACTCACAACACCATATAGTTGAAGGTTTATGTTATTTATTAAATTATTTGTTAGGCTGCTTACGCTTGACCAAGACATGCAGAGCTTTGCCAGCCATACTATAGGCCACAAGTGGAACAGGTAGGATTGCATGAAGTGATAATTTAAAGGGTTTACCTTTATATCCTCGATCACATATGATCGAGCTACCACTTTGTTGACACATTTTCTGCGAATTCGAATCTGCAACATGTCTTAAATATCGAATTAATGTCGAATTTCGATGTTTCCGGCTGTGCTACACCTCCACACCAGTGCTAACATGGGTCAAAAAGGTGCGAGATTTAGCCATTCGCATATATGGTTTTCAGCATTTGGAACGTTCGCATTTCAGAGTTTGCAGAAGTGTGATCGATCATGTTGAGATCGCCATTTTAAAGGTAAACCAATTTAAAGTAATGACTAATTATTCTGTGGAATTCAATAAATTCTGTGTAGGTTCCATGCAAAGCCATGATGCTGCCCATTGCGCAGCATTGTGCCATGAATATTAATAATGCATGGCAGGCATAAGCAAGGTTTTGCGGCTTGCACCAGTGTTTGCTAGCCACAAAATCTGTAGAGTGAATGTGGATCATACCACCTAACATTTTAGTGCAAGAAATCTGGACAAACACTAAACTAATGTGGCGCAAAGGGCCAAAAATATGGACAGATTTACTATAGTATTCTGATAACTGTAGAAAGTAGATGGACTAGTAGGATTTATGTTGCCATGCATTTTCTGAAGGATATGAAGTACGACACTGAAATGTATGTCATTACATATTGACATCAATCTTCAGTGATTCCCAATCAACCACACATCTTACAAGGAAGAGGCAAAAAATATATGCAAACATTTGCTCATTCTGCAAAAATCTGCTCATATGGTTTACATGAAGTACAACTGTGCACAAACTAGAGGAATGGACCACCTAGGTTGTAGACAAGACCCAGACTGCCACAAACATAAATGGGATGCATTCAATTAATAATATAGGCTATCGTGCAAACACGGTAAGTGGCATTGTACTATGATTAACAGTGAGAACCTTACAACTAATAAGACAGAGGATATCATGACATTAGTCCAGCAGCAGCAGATGTTAAGTGTAGGTGTGGAATGTGGATGGTCCGGGGTGTGCAAATTTTGTTTTCCTGTTGTGAGATTGCAGATTATAGCAGTGAAGTGCAACACACGCAGCTGTTTTCTCAATCTTCCTGTGGTAATAGCTGTAAGTGTAGGAGAACCATAGACATGGTCCATTTAACTAGCACATTTACACAACTGCCTCTATACTAAATAATCTTGAAGCTGCAGTGCTTGCCTCTGTTGCACATTGCATAACATCTGGCAAACATGGTGCCTGGCAGTGAGCACCCTCGGCTTCCATGTTTGGACGATGGTAAGCAATGTGCAATGTTTCCAAATGTTGCAAAACCAAAATGTGCACATTCTCAGTAAGCACATGACTGCAGTAGTTGGGCAAACATCAGCATATAAAATGCAATTAACAGGAAATGCCCATTGTACATTGAGCATGAGCTATTGCAGGCATGGCAGGAGTTGTTGGTGAGGCTGTGCACTTTTGGGTGCAGAGGTGGGGTGCCCAGGGGTCCAAAATTTTTGCTGGAGTCCTAGTTAAGAAGCATAGGCCCCAGTTGCTGCAGCAGGACTATTTAGGCTCAGAATACAAGGCTGAAGTCTGGAATAGTATTGCCAGGGCTTTAAGTAGTGCAACAGGTATTCCCGGCACTTGTGAGCAATGCAGACATCACTTTGATGACCTCCAGAGGAGGAAGCGGGATGACGTCAACCATTGGATCGAGGAATTTAGAACAGGGGACACCTAACAGATGTGTAAGTATCAATTTCAGTGAGTAATTATAAGAGTTAAAAGCTGAATATAGTCAAGACTAGTATTCATAATGATGTTCTGTTCTGTTTTCCCACACCTGCTGCTGAGCAAACCTCAAATGTCAGGTCTCATGCTGCGCATTTAATAAGGAATTGAGAAGCATGTGGTATGTATGCATCAGAACAGTACTGTCTAAATGGTATTTTAATAACAATAATAATTTGTATAGTAATTTAGTAGCATTAAAAGTTAAGAACTGCTTAGTTGGTATTTAATACAATTGTTTCAAACTGAGCATGCATATCTCAGCTATAAAAGAAACTATGCACGCCTTAGTCTGTTGTATAAAGCAATGATGTTACATTCTGAAATAACAGTGAGCATACACCTCTTAACTGTAAAAGGAAAGTATGCATGCAGTAGGCTGTAGGACAAAATAACAGTACATTATCAGAGAGTAGCCACTGGTTCTGGTTTCAAAAACCACACTTCCCAAATATACAACACTGTAAGGTTTTCATCATTATTAGAATGTAACTCCATACCTCTATGCCAGTGTCACAAATGGTGTTCTGTAAACTGTAATCAGTATAATTGGACCACATATATGTGCAATATATGTGCACATCAAGGATTTGTGGCTACAATCTGTACTACAGTGTGCCTCTGTTATGACCTGGGTAGTCTTAAAAGTAAGGAAGAAATTTGTTAGGAGTCTGTAGTGCTAAAAGTAAAGGTAACAGAATAGAGTCAGATAATTGTATCAATGCTTTGTACGTTACACATAATCTAAGTTACTGATGTTCTCCCTTATTTTTTCTCTCACCCCAACCCTTTTCTCTCTTTTTTTTATTTTTCATTTTTCCGACAGCACAGTAGGGTAGGCATATCCCACAGGATCCAACTACCCCCACTCCACTGGCAAACAGCACTGCTGTCTAGCACATCTGATGCACAAACTTGTAGCATACCCTCTGCCACGCCTGCACTATCCAGCTCCTCAGACAGTTCTGCTCCAGATGAAAGGCCTGTGGCTCCCTCTGGGAGTAGTAGCAGAGGTGGTGAGTTTACCACCCAAAAGGAACTGCCAGGGATGGTGCATAGGATTGTGTGCTGTACTGTTGGTGCAAGGCTATGCCAGATGGTGCACGTGCTCTCCATCCTCATTCAGAGTACTCATAAAAGACACAGACATTGGGACTGCAGCCAGCAGTGCATGACAGTGATGTCAGTACACTGGGTGAGGACTAGATTCTCACTGTCAACCAGCTTGACGTGCATGGGACTTGGATTTCCCACCCTCTCCCCATCCATGGTGTTCACCCACCTCTTGTATCCTTCACCGTCCATGTCTCTTGTCTTGTTTGTCTTGTCTGCCTGAAATTGCTTCCTCGCCTGCCGATCTTACTTCACCCAGGCATTCCTACAGCCCTTCCCCAACATTCCTGTCTCTCTCAAAAAAAAATGGGCACCTGTCCGACATAAAAATAAATAAATAAATCCTCCCATAGCACAACTACTATACTGAGTAGAGACAAACACACGCAGTTGATTGCAGTGAACACAGAGACCCTACATATCTAAGTGCACAGACTATAGAACACAGTACTGTATGCAAGCACCATGGCACAAGTCTAAATTTTACAAGTTTGCAAGTCATATTATAGTGGATGACACAAGCAGTGTATGTTGGATTTAGGAAGGTGGGAGGCCTGCCTGAAATGGATGTGTAGGCAGGTGCAAGTATCAAAATACTGTCAATTTATGGGATTGGAGCAGTAACTGCAGGATACACACTTACTCTTCTGGCTGTACACACACACACACACACACACACACACACACACACACACACATATATACTCATACTCACACACACACATACATGCACTCACACAGTTGACTGCACTGAGAACTGAACCTCTACCTATTTAAGTATACAGACTACAGAACTCAGTACTTTACACAAATGACACTGCACAAGTTTGACTTTTACATGGCTGCAGATTAATTTATGGTGGATTACATCAGCAGGCCATGTGAGGGACAACAATTTGGAAGGCCTGCATAGGCACACAGATTCATAGGTTCATATAAGGCCAGTAGCCTAACTGTAGAGTGTGTCCTAGGTTTGTAGAAGCCTATATGTGTAAAAATACAAGTACCCTTTATGAGAATAGTTGGATGTTTGATTTTAGCAGAGCAAGGTTGTCAGCACCACCAACTGGCCCTGTTCATGAGAGAGCACACATTATATATTACACTTTGCAGTATGGTTGATATATTTGTGCAAATAATACTGAGCCCCCAGGGTCGTACTGCTGAGGAAGGGGGGAAAACATATGTATGTATGTGAACATGTGATGTATACTTAGAATGTGCCCTGAATTTGCAATGTTTCCACATGTAGTTTTATGACATACAAAGGAAATGGACAATGAAACAGCAATAAGAAAGCATGATAGGATCATAGAATCATAGGAGATTACTAGGCTATCGACCTGGTCATCATTTTATGCCTAGCCATTTCATCCCAATGTAATACCATAGAAATGTTAGTCAATATCCAAGATTTCATTTAGTGATGATTGCCCATGTCCAGAAGGGGTGTGAGTTCTATCCCCAGTAAGAATTTACAGTGCCCTATTAACTCATCCAGGTTCCTCTTGAACAGTGTCATAGATGTGCTCTGTTTCATATGATTTGATAGCCTGTTCTAAAGACAGCAGTTGCTGGGAGATAACTCTGTCCCTCCAGCATTTCCTATTTAAGTTGCAGACCATATTTATGTCCCTGGAATGAGTAGCCCTAGACCTGTTTGATTTATGGATATGCAGCAAGTTCATTATGTTTCAACCTTGGATTGCTCTGTAGGCCAGGCATAAGTCTCCCCTAAGTTGTCTATATAATATGGAGTATGATGACATGGACTTTAGTTGGTCAGTGTAAGGCATATGCTGGAGCCCCTTGATCTTCTTTGTTAGAAATCTCTGAGGTCTCTCTAATTGCTGCAGGTGCTTAGTATGGTACATGCCAAATGGGGTATTATACTCAATTATGAGCTGCATAAGTGATGAGTATTGAGGGGGGGGGTATAACTTTCTTTGCTCTTGAGGTGATGCCTTTACTAATCAAGTGTGCTACATAGAAAGTTTTCCTTACTACAGTAGACACATTGTGGTCAAATTTAAGGCCGCAGTCAACTTTTGATCCAATGTCCCTTACAACTTCATGAGTACTTATGGTATTGTTGTTGATTTGATAGCGTGAGAGGACATTGTTTGTGTCGAAGGGAATGCTGATGCATTTCTTTGCAATCAGTTTGAGACCATGACTAATATACCAGTCTTTGGTCTACATGAGTTCCTCCTGGAGTATACTGACATAATTTGGGGATTTAATGATTGCACCTAGTTTGCAATCGTTTGCAATCTTGGTCAGCCACAAGACATTAGTTTTGACCTGAACTTCTGAGAAGTTTATATCAAACAACAGCGGGCCCAGCACTGACCCCACTGGTAACATGTCTGCTAGTTGATGTGGAGTCATCCACTTTAATATTGTGTGTGTCTGGTTTGTGAGGCCATCAGCAACCCATCTTACAATGAAGGGGTTTACATTCATTCTGCTAATTTATCAGTAATGCCCAACTGTAGGAGTGTGTTCATAGGTTCATAGATTAATACTAGGCTAACTGCCCTTATGGGCCATTTTAAGCCTAGCCAATTACTCCTTGCGAGAATCAAACCCTGTAACTTGTGTCTGCAAGGTAAACACCTTCACCATTGAAAGCCTTTGCCAGGTTGAGTATGTTGTGTGCACAGATTTGCCCTCGTCAATGACCTTGGTCATATTTTCAAAGAAATCCACTAGATTTAACTGGCAGGATCTGCCCTTCATGAAGCCAAATTTGGTAGTATCCAGGGTTTGGAGGTTGCCTATGTCTTTATTTATGAGGTCCATAAAGATATGTTCCATGGCCTTACAGATGAGGCTGGTCAGGATTATGGGTCTGTAATTCCCTGGGTATGTTGCTAGGCCAGTTCCATAATAAAGTGAGCATCAGATTTGCTCGATGGCTAACAAAGTGTACACTCAAGCAAGTTACACCTGTTTGCACAAAGGTAAGTGGTGTGCCAACATGAGCGGCATTGCTTACATCAGTAAAAAATAATACTATATGGAGTATAATGTATTTGAACCCGGGACCTTGTGTATGGCAGTCCTACACTTACACCTGTTGCTACAAGAACATTGTGGAAACAGTTGTCTATGTTGTACTTCATTGCTGTAAACTGGAATGTCATAGCAGTAAAGCAGAGGTTGCACACTCTGTACTAGAACCCAGCACCATCTGTACTCCAGGCTGGGTTTTCATTCTGGCCAAGGGCATTAACTGAGTATATCCACTTACTATTTTTGGCTGTCTGCTTCATAGGTGGTCTGCCACGCTTTGTGCAAACCAGATAAACACAGCCATTACCCACTTCTGCTGTTTGAGCTTTGTTGTGCATCATGCAAATGTAATGAAAAACCAGAGGAATAAGAAAGAAAACCTTAGTAATGGACACATATAAGTAAAATAAGTGTCTGCTGTCATGTTAAGGCACTTTTTGTACAAATCCACCACTGTTTACTTCATTACTGCACCAAGTTAAGATGTACAAGGATGTGGCATAATATTATTAAAGAATACATTCTAGGTTCAGGTCTTACCTTGCAAATGCAGCAGTTGAGATCATTTTATTTTATGCTTAGAATCTCCTTGTGTCTACTCTCATGTTGTTGAAGTATGCAGGAAAAGCAGAATGTAAGCTATATGGATGCTTCGTAGCTTGTTGAATACATCCACCATACTGAAAATCACCTGCTTATGCTGTAATTAGCACCTATGGAAAACATCTGCTACTTTATTGAATATTTTAACTCCCTTGGTACCCATTAGTGCATGATGCACACCTATGTGCTGCTTGCTGCATGATTGATGCTGCGTACATTGATGCTGAAATAAGGTGAACACAAGGGATCCTCTTAATTTTGTCTATGCCTGTGACATCACACAAACATGCAACTCAAAAAGTGGAGGAAAGTTTGCAGACATTGTAGCAGAGCCCAGGACCTTCTGTACTGTAGTCCTGTACATACACATGCTGCCACAGGAATAGTTATGTGACAAGCACTGAGAAACCTGCCATTCATTACTCCATTTCCCATAGTTGTGCTAAGCACCGCATCATGCAAACAGGGGCAATTAAATAAATTTTAACTTAATGCAGACAGATACAATACATTTTAACAAACAATAAAGATGATGACACAGAACTTTTGAATTGTGCACTGGTTAAATGCTATTACACTTCACAGACCTACATGTACACCCCTATAAGTGTACCCTGGCACACCCCTCTGATGTCATCATTCACTATTGCCATGTATTCAACACAAACACTGTAGAAGTGCCTACATGAAGTGAACATCCCTACATGGTTACAAGTTTTTGGGATTCAGCAGTTCTAATGGGTTTTGACCTCATTTGCAACTTCACCATGCTGACAACCCTGAATCTACACCGTGTAGGCAGGGGAAACTGAATGGGTGCCCAATGCTGTACAGTCAAGGGATGGTATTACTGAGCTATATATCTGCACAGAGGAACGCAGGTTTTGGATTCTATGTTTCATTGGGTTTTCACTTCTAGATGTCTACATTAGTTATGAATACATTGTTCATTTGGGGGAGGGGGTGCAAAACTGTATTTATGTCATGGCACTTAATGAGGAATTGTTGCTATTGTTAATATAATTTTCTAGCATTCAACGTCTGATAATGTCATAATGTCTGTGGGGTTAGATGTTAAGTTTTTTTCTGTAAAAATATACAGATATTTTCTTGCTCTTGCTTCCATGTAGACTACTTTGTGTGTCTGTATTTGGAAAAACTCCACGTGGTTACTTTACAACTCTGTTGATAATCATTATTGTGTTATTGTATTAAAGCCAACAACCTGTAATGTTGTTTACTATTGTTGCAACTTTGTATCTCTATTTATCATGTACATAATGTGGAGCTTTTCTTCCCAGGCAGCAGCTGGAAAAGGACCTGCATCCAGTCGGAATTTACCGGTAAACAAATATAAATAAATAAACTTGTTGAATTGCTCCACCTTGTTGAGTTTCTTCATTAACATGCAGTTCAGATACTTATGCTTTAATTTATATGCCACATAAGTTTCTATGCTTGTGCATGAGTGTGCACTGCTATGCAGTGTTTACTGAATCTAAAACTGTTTCTGGCCATGTGCACATTACACCACAACACACACATGGTCAAGATTATTGTGTAGGCTTTATTGACTCCCCCCATTGTGTTTTGGCAAGTTGGATGAAATTAGAATGTCATAAAGAAATTCTCATGGATGTAGTGAGAATATGCTATTTCTACAGTTTCTTCAGCTTTCTGTAAAACACTCCAACTTGTCCCCAGTCCAATTCATCCATTTTCTAGTTTTAGGTGTCTGCTTGGTCCCCTGTTTTGTATGTGACACTGAAACTGTGATACCCCTGCAGTGCATTTATTAGTCAGACAGCTTCAGTTGTTATTTTTCCACTTTCAGCCAAGCAAATCATTTTACTATACATCTCTGTCTTGCACCACTCAGCACACACATCTCATGTTTCACTTTTCTAGTTATTTTGTCCTTCATGTGACTGCACATAGCATTTATCTGCCATACTTTTTAAATTATAAATATTATGTTTTCATATTGTTTGATACAGACTATTCCACAGTTATTTCTTGTAACAGTATTCATTAGTAAGCAATCACAAATCCAATATCTGCAAGACAAGCAAAAGAAAACAGTACTTATCTGTCTTCAAATTAAACACTGCTGCATTATTTTCTGACTCAGTAACTGGAGCTGTACACAAAATCAGATGGTTAATCGGGCCAATTTGGGGATGAAATCCCTGTTGAACACTCAGCAATAGCAACTGACTAGTATTATTACAGCCAACCAACTCCAAAACTCCAAAATAGTAACCTTGAATACTGGAACACAACACGAACAGCAAAAATTGTTTGACAAGTTTTTTTAATTCTGGTACCTCGGCCTTCGCCTTCTCCTGGAATACATTTTTAAAATCAAACAACACCCTTTTTATAACACATCCAATTAAGTGATTAAATCATTAAATCACCCTATTAAACAATTGATCAACTGGCATCAACCATGAATTTTCATTCTGAAGTTTCTAACTTCATTGTTGTGATAATTTCTGACTTCACTAATATAATTTCATGCTCCATTACATAAAGTGTTATAAATCATGAATTTACAAACTTTTACTAACATTTATATGATACTTGAATCAAATAATCCATTATATATAAATACTTTCCATGCATTATATGCACTACATCTCATGTGAATTCTTTAAAATGATATAATGCTCACAATTGTGTGCCTGTTATGAACAAACATTATAAAAAAACACTGAACTACTGTGCATGAATTCCACTTTGAGAAATGTATAATTTTAAATTTCCATGTTCATGTCATTTGGAAAAAGGGTTTTAAAATTAAGAATGAACCTGGATTCCATTTCCAATAACTTATCATGAAAAACTGCCTCATTACCAAAATTCCTAGGTTTCCCCAAAACACAGAAAATAAATCCCTCAGGAACCCCCTTGTGTTGCTCACAAAAATGTTTGGCCACTGGACTTTCCATTCTTTTATGTTTTATATCTCCCAAATGTTCAAGAATTCTCAGTTTACCCTTCTGCTAGTTTGACCTATATACCACCTCTGTTTTACACAGCCACACCCTATAATATACACTACCCCCGTGGAATTGCAATCATAATATTCTAGAGCCCTGTACACTACATTATTAATTCTTGTGCCATCCAAGCTTTTAACCCTGGGTCACACCTTACAATTTCCACACCTAAAGGTTCCCTTTCTAATATTCTCCTTGTATGTATTCCTAACATTCAATATTTCCTTCAAATTGGAATATCTACTATAAGAAAAGGTAACTTTAGATGGAAATAGTTTTCCCACCTTGTCATCTCCAGTGATAATGGGCCACAACTTCACTACTGACTCTCTCAATATGCAAGAGAATTGCGAATACTTGGTGACAAAATATATGTTATCAATTGACCTTTCATCCTCTAAACTAATCATCTGTGCAACTGAGCCTTCATTCGCATATCTTCGACAACTCCTGATGGTTTCCCTTAAACCCAACTCTTGTTCTGCCTTAACTCTGGCCATTCTAATTTTTTCACTAGAATAACCCCTATCCATAAGTTTTCTTTCAATATTATTAAAGTCATTATTAATCCTTCTTTTTTCAGAAGTATTGACTCCAATGCATTTAAACTCTCCAAATGGTAAGGAGTCAATAAGATGGTCACTATGCATGCTTGAAGCATGCAAAAAATTCTCAGCTGCTGTGACTTTATGAAAGGGTTTATACTGTATTTTATTGTCAAAACCCAAGTATATTTCAATATCCAAATATTGAATACTTTTGCCACCGACTACATAGGTAAAATCTAAGCCCCATGGATTTTCTCTAATTCCTGAGATATATCCTTCAAAATCTTTAAGATCACCTCTGCACAGAAACAAAAGATCATCAATAAATCTTACATATTTTATTACATTGTTTTTGAAAAATTCCCTGGGTTAGATAAAACAATTTTCAAAATGGGCCATAAACAGAATTGCGTATGAAGGCGCAAATGCTGCCCCCATAGCCGTGCCCTCCTTCTGCAGAAAATGCCTCCCCTCAAATTCAAAACAATTGTGTGTCAAACAGAATTCCAACAAATTGAGAATGTAATTAGTCCTAGGTCCTTCCCCCAACATTTTGCCAACAGCTTCCAAACCCCAATGCTTATTAATACTAGTATATAAAGATTTTGCATCAACACTGGCCCAGTAAAAGTCCCGCTCCCAATCAATATTTTTTATCTTAACACACATCTTTTGTGTTCTTTACATGTGATTGTACCCTATCTAAGTGACATTTTAACATCGAATCCAAGAATATCCCAATGTTTTGCAAATAAGCCCCTTTACCAGAAACAATGGGACGACCCGGTGGATTCCTAATGTCCTTATGCACCTTAGGAATAATGAAAAATCTAGCATTTTTTGGGTTTTTAACGTGCAATCTTTTCACATCAGCAGATGTGAAAAAGCCCAACCTTTCTCCCTTCTCCAATAATTCTAGTAGCAATAAGTTGCATTCTTTGCACTTATTGGAAGACAATTCAGTATATGTATTAACATCCAACAACAAATCCAAAGCAGTTGAATTATATTTTCCCCTAGGTAAAATAACCCAGTTCCCACCTTTATCTGCCTGGGTAAATACATACTGTTTATTGGACTTCCTTAAATCGGATAAGGCTTTCCACTCATCCCTGCTTAGATTGTATTTTTTCTTGCCCCTGCAAAACTTTTCATATTCCTCCTCTAACAGTTTCAACAAAGTCCTTTCAAATACACAAATAGCTGTATTCCTTTTAGGTGGAATAAAATTACTTTTGTATGGAACTTTAGGAACAGTCAACCTACCATATCCAGTGTTAAATGCAAAGCCACTCCCATCCAAACAAATATCTTCATGTAAAAATATGTCAACCAAATCATTTTCATGCAGTGTCATATTCATTAAGGAATTGTCTAAACTAACATCACCCTCATCCACATTAACTACATTAATAATGCTTTTTTCATCAGAAAAAAATTCTCTCAAATGTAGTTTTTTACAAAATTCCCTAACATCAAGAGAAATGTCCGCCAAGGAGGGAAAACGTACTGGAACAAACTTTGTTCCCTTATACAAAACCTGTTTTGCAAATTTGGTGATATTACAGTTAGACAAGTTCAAAATATTGAGACGCTCACCTCCATCCCATTGTCAACAAAAAGTGTCCATAAGTCCAAAATCGCGCTGCACACGGCCACATTCAAACCCACCAAAGTTGAAATTGCTGTCTCTGTCTCTTCCCCTAAGGTTGTCATCTTCTCCTTCCCTTACTCTGAAAACGGTGCCCTTTTCCCTTTGACTGTGTTGGACTTTGCCCAGAATTGCTTGTAGGTCCATTGGATTCCACAACTGTGTCCTGTTCTACATTTAAATTTTCGAACGAAACGCTTTTCCTGCTACTGGACTCCTCAATCGAAGATGCAGAGGTGTCTCCAATGCCAGACCTCGACCCTCCTTTGACGTCACGAACAGCACCATGCTTTTTCTTAAAGCTGTACTGCCAGGAAAACAGCTTACCGGAATCATGGTCTCTGGTATCACGGAGAAATTTTCTTTTCTTTTGTGAAATAACCTCCGTTTCTACCTTAGAGACCCTTCCCTTGATGCCAACCAAATTTTTATCAAAAACAGTTGCAGAACTCTCTTCAATTAGTGTTTTTTGCAATTGCAAAATTGAAGCATGGACTTTATCAAGGATTCTTTCATTTCTTTTTGCCAACACTCCCAGCCAACTTAATGTACATTTAAGAGAAATTGCTCTCCATTCTGAGGACAAATCAACTTCATCCTCAGTAAATTCAAAGGCAGGCAACCGCTCCACTCTTAGACCCCTTGGAGTTATATTTGAACTTATATATTTCTCCAGCAATTTCAAATCATAGAAAGTTGTTACTTCTTTTATCATTGCTCTCTCCAATTCAATATACTTTTCTGAAAAGTCAGTGGCAGCACCTACCCAAGGGTCATTCAAAGCCAGTTTTTCTTCCCTTTCTCTCCAAATGGAAACAAAATTCACCGGTTGAATCAATTGTATACCCAACGGGGTAACTGTGGTTGCGTTTAAAGACATGATGACCACAAAACCAACCAACTCCAAAACTCCAAAATAGTAACCTTGAATACTGGAACACAACACGAACAGCAAAAATTGTTTGACAAGTTTTTTAATTCTGGTACCTCGGCCTTCGCCTTCTCCTGGAATACATTTTTAAAATCAGCAACACCCCTTTTATAACATATCCAATTAAGTGATTAAATCATTAAATCACCCTATTAAACAATTGATCAACTGGCATCAACCATGAATTTAATCACTTAATTGGATGTGTTATAAAAGGGGTGTTGTTTGATTTTAAAAATGTATTCCAGGAGAAGGCGAAGGCCGAGGTACCAGAATTAAAAAACTTGTCAAACAATTTTTGCTGTTCGTGTTGTGTTCCAGTATTCAAGGTTAGTATTATTACAGCATCAGCAACTAACATTGTGAGCTACACAAGAGTTGTAAGACTGCAGATACTAATAATTTTGGACTATGCATTAATCCAATGCATGACAGGAAACATTGCCTGCTGCATTAAAATTACTTGTAAAGTCTACAGAACATAGTAAACTAGTAGGAAAATACCTTGCAGTGTCTTATCTTGTCTCTCAGACACATCCCTTGGCAACAGAATACATAATGACACTGTCATAGGCTAGTGTAAGGCAAACTTCAGGGAGAAGGTTCATACTGGAACAAGTAGGTCCAATTGGCATGCTATTACAAGTACATGATCATTCTCAGAACCATCATGGCAATGAACTGTGTGCACTTGCTAATGCAACTGACCATGTAGCACACCAGATTCATGTGTTACATGATGAGCAGCAGTGTAGGCAAGGAGAGGTCATGGCAGGTTTGGCTGCACAGTGAGAGTGTGTGGCATCTCTTGCATGCTCTATCAAGCAACTTAGTCATAGCAATGCTTAAGCAGTGCAGCATTACAAACTTGGCCTGACCCATATGAGAAATATGCCACCAGTTGGGTAAGGGAGACCTTCTCTTGTATATCCCACCCATGGCCTTCGTACATCACAGATATCTTTGCTGCAACATACAAATACAGTTGCCATGGGTTGCTAGTTGGCATATCCTATTATACTACATGTACCAATGAAAGGGCCTGGCCAAGGCATTTGAAACAATCCTCCACTCCGACATTGTTGACAAACATAAGAATTGGGGAGTCCACCTCTACAAAGAGGCCAGTCACAAGCAGAGTCCCTCAGGGATAGGTCATGGGGCTGCTAATTTTTGGCATTTACTTCTCTGAGTCAAGGCCAATGTCAATGGCCTCTAATTGACTAAATTTGCAGATGATTACAAATTGGGAGCTGTCATTGAACCATCCACTGACACAAGTGTTCTCCAGGAAAGGCTGATGCAGATAAACAACTGGTGTCAGAGCCATGGACAAAAACTAAATGCCAAGAAATGCATATTAGTATCCTTCAGGAAGTCATTTACCCTGGTAACTATCATATTGACAAGACACCCCTAAGAGATGACCCAGTAGTCAGAGACTTGGGGACACACATAGACTGTAATCTAGCCTTTGACCATCACCTGTCAACAGTAGTGAGGAAATCATTCTATGTTGTGCAACTTATAAACAGAGGTATGGCATTTAGTTCCAAGAAGGTCATTGTTCCACTGTGTTCCCCATTCATCAGACCTGTCATTGAGTACAATGCCACCTTTGGTATGTACCTAACCAGGCATATCCAACAACAGGAATGTCCACAGAGGTTCTTCACTAAAAGAATACAGGGCATAAGTAAAATGTCCTATGCAGACCACCGCAAGACTTATTCTATCTCTTACATGCTCTTGAGGGGAGATCTATGCCTGGCATACAAGGCATTGTCAGACCCTACTCTGGTGGACTTACTGCAAATCCGTAAAACAAATAGTACTAGAATTACCCATTCTAAAGACTTAACCTTGTCTGTGATATAAATAGGACCTGCTGAAGAGACATGTATGTATTTGAGAGACTATTCATCCCTGACTTGGCACCTCTATCTCTAATGGGCACAGGCAGCCTGAAAATGGTTCATCTCTCAGGCCCCTGCTTACAGTTATCAAGGATAGCAGAAGTTGTTAGAGATTTGGGATGCATGGATAGGCTTAAAAAGGCCATTGTGGTCATTTGACTTGTAAATATCTATGAAACTATGAGCCCATTAATGACTAGAGAAAGATGACTGTTGGGCAGAATTCTTGATTGTAGGGGCCTTTAGAGGTCTTAGGCATCGAGAATGTAACTTTGTGCTTGAAATGAGATTGGATTTTCCAAGAAGTGATAGAAAGGATGAAGTTATATGTTAATGAATTCACAAATTGCTTGACACAAATTTTTAAGAATGCAATATTGTATTCCTACAGCTGACAGACGGGTATATTGTACTGTTATTCTTCATTATGCATTAGATTAGTGCTCCATGATACCTATAACTTGATTAACTTTTCTACTGGTATGTAAGAATCATCAAAATAAATACTGCTGCTGCTGCATTTTGCACACATTATCAGAAATACATATACCCCGGGATTGATGAACCTTGCACCAGGCGCACGCATAGCGTAGGCGCCACAACACCAGATATGGCCGCCGAGCGATTCAGGTACGATCCAATTCCACGTGCACTACCGGCGTGCGCCTGAGTTGCGCCGCCTCTGGCGTAGGTATGTTAAACACCCCATGTGCGGTGTTGCACCATGCAAATGAAGGCATATAGCGATCCACGAAATGGCGCAGGCGTAGCATAAGGGCACGGCAATGTAAACCAAAAAAAATGGTTTACATATATCCAAACATGACATAGGAGTAACGGAAGGCTGTCAACGTCAGGTATCATACTGGTGCAATATGCCAATGGCGAAAGACACCGAGAATGTCAAAAGAAAATATGCACAAAATGTAAATAATGACATAAATGGTATGTCTGCAGAAACCACAGCAGAACCCCAGGACATGTCCACAGAAGGTGCGAAACAATGAAATAATATGACAATGTCATAAAAGAGCAGTATAATACACATCAGCTTCACAGCCACAATACACCATAGTATGCATGGAAAGCCACAACCACAGCGCAAGGGTTGCCAAGGAGTGGCGGCAGTGTTTGGTGCCGTAACCATGTATTAGTAGTCAATGCCATGCAAATGAGGCAGATAATACTGAATCGCAAAACCCCCGCCGGCGTAAGGCTGCACCAAACGGCGCAGTGGTAATACACCGAGGAGTGGCCCAGAGGGAATACATGTCAACCGCAGAGGGGTGTGCCACTGTAGGAGGAAGCACATTGGAGCCCAGCAAACATGGGCTGTACAATGCACATCACAGCAGCAGGACCGGCGTGTGAGGAAATAGATGTGCTGAGAGTACACAATGCGCGCAGAGATGCATGTGCACGAGGATGACTACGTTCCCCCAACCCAGTCATGTGACGGCCACCCCGTCAACAACCACGGATACAGGAAGGTGATGCGGAGAATATGAGGAAATGTGGAAGCAGTGTAATTGGAGTCATAATGAGCAATCAACACCAATCAACCCACAAAGGGCAGTTGGCGGCAGCTGACAACTCTGAATGCAGAATCCCGCAAAACGGGAAAGGGGAGGCATATGAATGCAAAGAAAGTAGGGGATGTAGCAGAATTGCAAAGAGCGAAGAACCGATACAGCACAGCCAAGTAGAGAGGTAGCATAACGGTGGCGGCAGACAAAATGCATGATATGCCATGTCCCTGCAGGATGCAATCCAGGAAATAGTAGGTACAACGTGCAGAAACAGTAAGGTAAGGTCTAAAGCTAAACCAATGCAGGCAAGTGTAATGTAACACCAAAGGCAACAGCGTTGCAGTGCCAACGGTAAAACACGGAAGATAATCCACAGATACGGCCGCACAGACACACCCAATGACATCACTGTGTGTACAGCACAACAGTATAAAGTGTGAATGCACACAACACACAGCGCGTATTCCCAAACGCCGCACTTTAGGTGTAAACACACGGGGAACTTTTAAAATGTATATGTTGGGTGCCGCTGTGGCCGTGATACATCAGCATGTGTCAGAGACAGACGGAGTTGCGGAGGAGGGTGCCGACAACTACCGTAGGCCTCAGAGGAGAAGGAGAGTGTTCAGACCAAGGGTAACCTACCAGGGGCTTCAAGACCTGGAGATAGTAGAGCGTTACAGGGTGGACAGGGGCATGTTACAGCAAATAGTGGAGCTGTGCCGGCCACCCCTGAGAACAAGAAACAACAGAGGGGAGCCCATCCCAGTGGACACAAAGGTATGTGTAAGCTTGCGAATACTGGCTACAGGTACATTTCAAAGGCCAACCGGGGATATAATGGGCATCTCACAGGCATCAGCATCCAGGGTACTACACCAGTTTCTGGATGCCATGTTACGACATGCCCATGAGTATATATACTTCCCCAGATCTCAGGAGGAGTTGGCTAGCAATATGCGCCACTTCCACCGTGTGGCACAATACCCGAAGGTACTGGGTGCGATAGACTGTACGCACATACAAATCAAGTCACCACCCGGGGAGCAGGGTAGACTCTACATAAACTGCAAGGGATTCCCCTCCATCAATTGCCAGGTCGTGTGCAATGCACAGGGCATTATCATGGATGTGTGTGCTGGCAGCCCTGGAAGCTACCACGACTCCCATATCTGGCATGCCTCACAGCTGTATCAGGTATTCGCCAGGGGGGACATCACACAAGGCCACCTTGTGGGGGATGCTGGCTATGCATTGGAGCCATGGATGATGACACCCATCAGAAATGCACACACACACATGCAAGAACGCCATAATGAGGCACACGCACAAACCAGAATAATGCGTGTGTTTGGGATGCTGAAATCATGGTTCCGGTGCTTGGATACATCCGGTGGAGCCCTGCAGTACTCTCCAGGCACATGTGCCCACATATTCATAGTATGTGCCATGCTACATAATATGATCCTGCGGAAACAGCTGCTGCAGGAACATAATGGTGAAGGGCCACAAAGCCCGCCACAACTGCCAAGGCAAGCACAGGCACAGAGCGTTCAGCGCCATGAACACACTGTGCCAGCCCCAGTAGGCAGACGGAGGCGTACCCAATATGCCTATGCCTTGGCAAAGAGGGAACGTATAGCACATACTCTGACAGCGTAGGCCCCATGGACTGACACCTCCCTACCTGCACACACAGTGAAATGGACGCACACAAACATGGCATTCCATAATGTGTACCGTATGGGTGGTCCCATGTGTGACTCCAACATAGGTAGCACCCAAACACTGCACACCCAACAGCCAGCGGAGCATGGAACGCCAACACCTCAACCGTGACGCTGGTCCTACAGCAGACGGCGTTGCCGTATGCTGCCACGTTCGCCGCAAGGTGTATACATATGTACATATGTGCATACACAGATGTGGAGATAGATATCATTACACACGTAGAAATATATGTACACATACACATATATAAAGTACAACAGGTAAGACAGGGAAGCAGAGGGATGCAAGGTGACAGAGAAGTAAAACGCGATATCTCTACATAGTAAACATAGTGAACGACAACCCAAGTATCCGGGAGGGTTGACAGAACAGGGAACGCCACCCATGGAAAGGTCAACCTACCTAAATGCATAATCGCGAGACGGGATGATCGCCAGGCCACGATACAGTAACAGGACATGTGCGGGTAATATTATTAGGATATGAGGGCAGAGGTAGACACCGCCGCCGGTGATGCGGGCAATGTAGGTTCATAGGTTCATAGGTTCATAGGTTCATACTAGGCTATCTGCTCGAGGGCATTTACAAGCCTAGCCCATAGTTTTGTGGCTTACGCCACCCCTTTAGTATGGGGAACTATACCCATTATTTTGCTGTGCCTCTGTTGAGCAGTGACACTGAGGTAATCCCTGGGGTATATCTGCGATCTCCCATCCATTGGTCAAGAGTTCTCTTGAACAAGGCCAGCGAGGTGCTCTGCCTCACATATACCGGGATTTTATTCCACAGCATAGGGAGTCTTTGGGTGATGAATCTATCCCTCCAGCACGTCCTATTAATAGCCGTGTCGAGGTTTAAGTCTCCCGCCCTTGTGGCTCTGACGGATCTAGATTTTTTGAGGTGAAGCATATTCATCAAATCTGGGTTTGACATGGCCTTGTATGTTAGGCAAAGGTCACCTCTGAGCAAGCGGTAAGCGACTGAATAAAGCTGGAGTTCGTTCAGTCGGGCAGCATAGGACAGATGTTTGAGACCCTTTACCCTTTTGGTGAGGAACTTTTGTGGCCTCTCCAGCTGCTGCAAGTGTCGGGTCAGATACATTCCGAATGGGGCATTGTACTCAATCATTGGTCTGATGAGTGATGAGTATAGGGAGACTATGACCTCCCTTGATCTAGATGAGAATCCCTTCATGATAAGGTGGGCAATGTAGAAGGTCTTCCTAACTACTTTAGCTACATGGGTGTCGAATGACAGACTACTATCAACCTGGGTCCCCAGGTCCCTGATAACTTCTTCTGTGCTCAGTGGATTGCCACCTATTTGGTAGCTAGGGTAACCTTGTTTTTCCCGAAGGGTATGACTATGCATTTTTTGGCATTTAGCTTTAGGCCACGGCACTGGCACCAGTTATCTGCTTCTATGGGAATCTTCTGCAGAATATCTGTGTCAGATGTGTTTTCTACTATGGCCAGTTTGCAGTCATCTGCAAACTTTGTCAGCCATAACCCTCCTGTGTTTGCTTGTACTTCGGAAAAGTAGATGCCAAACAAGAGTGGGCCCAGGACTGAGCCCTGTGGTACACCACTTGTGACAGGCTTTGAGTCTGACATGGCGCCATCAACTCTGACCCTGTGGGTTCTGTCACTCAGCCAGTTTGCAACCCATCTTGTGATGTATGGGTTAACATTTAAGCTGATGAGTTTTTCAATGATACCTGAGTGGGGTATTGTATCAAGGCCTTCGCCAGATCGAGGTAGGCTGTATGGACTGCCTTTCCTCATCAATGGCTTTGGTGACTGTTTCAAAAAGTCAACCAAGTTTAGAAGGCATGATCTGCCTTTGACAAAGCCAAACTGGGATGGATCCAAAGTCTGCAAATTCCCTATGTCTTTATTTATGAGGTCCATTATGATCCTCTCCATGGCTTTGCAGATAAGGCTTGTCAAGCTAATGGGCTGGTAATTTCCAGGGTCGGTGGAGGCACCGCCTTTGTGAAGTGGGACCACAGTTGCAGTGCGCCACTCCTGGGTACGAATCCAGAGGTAAGACTATGATTAAACAGCTGTCCTAGCTGTGGGTTTAATTCCTCGCTGCGTTCGTGGAGCACACAGCCGCGGACACCATCAGGTCCCACGGATGCTGTGTTTTTGCTTTGGAGAGAGAAGTTCTCACTTTGGCATTGGAGTTGTTTGAGGCGCTGCAATCGCTTCGTATAGCTATCTCTCCTTTGGGGAGGGGAAGTTTGCACTGAACCTGTCAGCCAGTATGTTGGCAATGTCTGTAGGATCAGTAATCTTCACATCATTTTGAACTAGTTCTGAGCATATCTGGGAGTTTCCTCCCAGGTTTCTAACATAGCTAAAGAAGGCCTTATGATTGTCTTTTGAGTCTTTAGCTATTTTTCTCTCAAAATTTGCTTTGGATGATTTTATGAGAGCTCTTAGTTTTTACTTATAGTGATCAAGGGTGTCTTACCTTTAAGGATTTTGCTCTATCTTGTAGTAGCTTCCTCCTTTGTTGTAGAGTTTGTTTATGGCTGGGGTCCACCAGACTGGACGCTTGCCTTTGGTACAAAGAGTCTTTGTTTTGCTTGGGATTGCCTTATCCATGCAGTCCTGCAGGTGCTGGTAGAAGGCATTTGTAAGTGATTCAGCGCTTGAGTACTGTTTTCCGCTGGCTCGGGGCCTTAAAGGAGACCACACTAGTCTTTAGAAGTGTGAAGTCGGCCGAGAAGTTCTTTACTGTGGTCATTTTTATTTCAGGTGGGGGTGGGATGAGGACCTCCAGCGAGATTAGTTTGTGATCTGATCTCACCAGTGAGGGGTATACTTCCGGTGTTGAACATTGTGCTCCCATGTTCGTGATGATGAGATCAAGTATGTTTTCTCCTCTTGTGGGGATGGTGACTAGTTGTTCCATGGCATTTGACTTTATGAATTCCAGGAACTTTTGGGCTAGGGTGTTTGGGCTGTACTGTGTGCAACCGTCCCTGTGACAGCGGCAGTATGTGTATGTGTGCGGTGAGGGTGTCGTGTTCCAGCGAGTGTAATGTGTGTGCCACTGTAAAATGTGTATGTAGGTGACATGTGACAGGTGGAGTGGAATAACATGTGTAGGCATACAGTATAGGAACCACAGGCCTATGTACAGCAGTACCCCCAAAGTAGTACTGAGAGCCCCTTCCTGGCTAGGTGCATGGCGACGTAAAATGATGCAAAGCGAAAATGTCCCAGAATGTACCACAGGACTATAGCCAACATGAAATGCAAAGGACGTATGTACAAACCATGATCGTATGTATGGCACCGATATGTTAATTGCAAAACGATACGTCGGCAATGTTACACAGCAATAGTCATGTACCGCGGAAATACGCATGTGCTACCCCGGCACTGATCGTGGCTACGTATCGGCCCGTAAACACCGCTGTGTGTTCTACGAGTGTCAAACAAGCAATCGCCACCCGAATAGGTGGCAACCGGTAGCATACAGGCCGTCCCAAGTACAGGACCACAATGACCGTAAATATCCGGGACAAAATGCCAAGGGATAGTCGGCACGTACGAACAGCCGCAGATATACTACCGATGTGACGGAGGAATACATGCAGGAAGCACACATGCAGGCGATACCGACACCAGATGACATCAACAAAACCTACACTCCCAGAACAACAGACAGGTAACTTGCAGCTCCCCAGGCAGGGATGGAGCACACACACAAGCATACCGTGTATGTAGAAATGCAAGGCCCACAACCCGTACCAGTCACCCACAACCGCCGATATACCCCATCGCACATATCAAAGGGATACAAGCCGCAATAGCAGCAAAAACATACAGGCAGTCAATGACAGCGGCATAACCGCAACATCTCACGTGGGAAACACTATCAGCAGCGGATGCATACCTGCATCCGTTGTGTAAAGGAATACAAGAGCTATGTTACACATCCGAATGCAAAACGCCATCGACAGACGCCGCCAGGACAGGGACACCCACATGTCGAACATAATACCATACCCAACACACACAATCCACGGCTAACACCACTGCGAAATGTACCTGACGCCACACATAGCGGCTGCAGTCACACATAACATAACACAATACAGACCATCTCCACGAAGGTAGTGCAAATAACCAACGCCCAGGCGAGGAATGAACCATGGTCTAGTTACGACGCGTACTGTACGAATGGAGTAGATGCACAGGTGATATGCGCATAGGTACACACCGAGGAACAGCTATTGGTGTAATGAACCCACATGTCGCAGGTGACGACGGATATAAGGAAGACTCCTAGGATATTCAAACTGTATGCTCATACCGAACCACTACTAAAAAACGGCTCGACTGAGAGATAATGATATAGCGAGACTCGAACGGAAAACAGAAGTAAACACAGGAAAGGTATGTAGAACCCACGAGATGTACTGGTGTGTAATGCATGATGTGTATGACGAAGCTGCACTGTATGTGAACAGTGTTTGTAAGTAAGGATACCTGTCCATAAAGCAGAGAGTGGTGACAGGTGGTTATGTAGTGCTATCCCGCTGAGCATACCAACGACTGTGGACACCGTGTGCACAGCAGTGGGACATCATGTACACAGCCGGGATAACCCAAGGGCTGCCATAGGGGGGAAAAACACAGAACAATGCCACCACCCACGCCGATGCTGGCAGTGGATGTCCAACAAGGAAGTGCCACAGCAGGGGATAGGACATGTATGTATACTGTCACAGCACACATGTGTATGGGCATATACCGCCGATGTCATATGTAATGTGCGCACGACGTGCACGTATGCCTCGCAGTAGGGGTTACTATGTCAAGTATGTGTAATGTAAAGCTGTCATGGTGGATATGACAGACATCATACACAGTATCACAGGCATAGCATGCATAATGGAGGTATGGCCTAGTGTTATGTACACTAACAGGATATGTATGGCCTGTACATATGGGACAGAGTAGTAGCAGAATAGCCACCCGAAATGGAAGGAACACCAAGTAACCATGTCCAAACAATCTGTAGCAGGTGCAATGTGTGCAACAATGATGTCCGGCAGGTCCATGTGTAAACACATGTGCAGTGTACACAGTAGTGTCACCTCCCCATGGTAGTGTCCACTGAACAGCAGAGGTGGATGTCAACTGCATGTCTACACAGTACTGCTGCTGTGGTGGTACCATGACTATGTGTCACCCTATCAGCAAGGGAGCTATCACATGACCAGTGCCACAGTGTGTCCCTGTGGGATGTGCACAGGACCTACGTTCCACAGCATGGTGTGTGTCGTGTCTGCGGAAGTAACATAGAAGCCCAGGCCATGCAATGTGGCATGTGTGCACATATGCAGGAGTGCGTCATTCACCCTTCCCACTGCAATTGCCATGTAGGAGTACTACATGCATCACTAATGCGGAGGACATGGCCCATGTCAGAGTAGATGACACCCCTGTGTAAGTGGTACGCAGATGAGTACAGATGTGTTCCCCGTCTGTCATCCACATATGTAAACTGTCTGAGCCTGGTATAAATCACGGCATGACAATGCCATGCCATGTAAAGTCGTAGCCGTTGTGGAAGGTACACCACGAATGTGTTATTGCAACCCTTCCCATGTGTAGATGTGTGTATGGCACAGGTACAAAGGCTACCTATGTACCAGCAACACACACAGTACAGATATGTGTGGCCCTGTAGATGTGTACCCATGCCACAGTGGAATATGGCAACCACAGCACCATGTGGGGCATGTGTGTGTACAGCAACCATGTACAATGTGATATGCATGTATGGGGACAGTATCCATGTCATACGCAGTGGATGACTGTTGCTATGCAAAGGTGATGTGTATGCACCATGTGTGATGTATCCTGACACAATGACATCTACACGATGTATCTGCCACACCGACACCTGTACGGTTGTTAGCAGTATGAGCTGGTGGAGCTACAATGCTGCCAGGTATGTAGATGTGGGATATCTAGGCATGGACAGTACTCTGTGACAGCATGTTGTGTATGTAAGCAAATAGTGAACATGAGGGGCCACATGACTGAGGACTGTGTAATGCCACATGTACTTGACATGTAGTAGGTAGCATGATATGCTTGCACCACTGTGTGTCCTGTCCAGGAGTCATATAGCCTAACATCCTGAGACACAGGGTATGATGTGATGGTGGATGTGTACATTGCCAATACCAGAATGTGGAATGGTGATGAAGGGCAATGTGGGGACAATGTCTGATCTGTTACCCTCCGTACCACACCATCCACCCATGCAATGGTATGACAGGTGGCCAGCATGTGTATGTGGCGTGCTGTGGCACACAGAGGCTCAACAAGGGTGCCAGTAAAGGCATGGAGGTCATCAATGAGTGTGTGAAGCACGGATGTGAGGATGTGCCCCAGTGCCATACTGAATGGTCCAGTCATGGGTGTACGAATGCAGTCCCACATGTGCAATGCAGTACCACCCATGTGTAGTGTGATAGATGCGGTAGTGTGGTGGTCAAGGTACACAATGTCCATGAACAGGCTAGCAGTTAATTCAGTGGGCTGCTGCGGAGACACATACCAAACAGGTTGGCGGGACATAACAGCTAGGGAGATTGGAGGTGACATTGGGACAGTGTCCTAGGACATAACATGTGCATGGCAGTACCATGTATGTGTCCACAGGGACACTGCGATGTCCATGTATGGATTGCAACCCTATAGTGAATGAGAGTGTGTATTATTGGTAGGTACCCCATTGGCTGGCATGTTGCCAACAACATCTCAGTTGGCAATGCCTGGGTGACTGTTGTACGCTACATCGAATGTGGATGTAGCCAAACAACACAGACATACCACCACACTGCCTGAGGGCCCACACTGCAATGTGCGGCAGTCATGTGTAGGTAGCTAGCTTTGGAGCATGTGATGGACCACGAGGACCCACCATGACTGTCAAGTGATGCACCCCACACATGTGAATATACCCACCGTGCAACAGCCTGCACATGTGCCCATACAGCAGATGTGCATGGAACATGACTACCACCATGGCGTCTGTGAAAAGGCCAGTACCGCCATGTCTCTGTGTGGAATAGCATGGTCCCTACCATTGTGTACATGTTGAACAAGTGCACTGTGATATGTGTCAGCATAGTCACGTACACTGTCCAGCTGCCGGGGTGCCATGCCATTAACCACCCCTGTCAGCAGACGTCAGTAGTACCAGCCGTTGAGCACATGTACCATGTATGCTGCGATGGATGTGTGTGTCCAGGGTGTGGCTAGCAGGGCCGCGAAGCATATATGTTCATCTACCAGAGGGGGGATATCCCTAGGTTTAACACACAGACACATGGAGGTATGGTGCATGCCGAGGGTAGTGTAGGTATGGTATGTGTTGTGTAATGTGTCACCCAGCTATGTGTAGCACATGGCCAAGCATGTGTGGGTACATGGGAGTCCATACTAGGGAAGTGTGGGTTGCTGTCAGCACATGGCAGTAGCAACTGTCCGAGGTGCAATGTACAGTATGACAACACAGCCAGCATGTAACCTGTGGTATACAGTGTACTCTCTGTTGCGTGTTACAATGTGTCTAGCAGTCACAAACATGGGTATCCGAACATGGAGTACCTATGATGCATTGTGTTCAGAAAATATACAGTATGTGTGTAAAACATTGTGTGATGTGGAATCCCCTCACCTGTGTGTGTTGCAGTCCAGGTATGTGCCTGGGAGGTATGATCTGTGTACAATCTGGACTGGCAGGTGTGCTGTGCAGAGCATGGAGGCAGGTCCCAGGCACCGCAGATAAATGTCAGGCATGCACTACTGTGCGTGCCGTGCTTGTGTGCAGCACAGTGGAGGGTGCAAGCATTGTCACACATTACTGCATGCCGTGCCTGCCTGTTACAGCCCTGCTGGAGACAGACATGTGACACCGCCTCAGAGGCAGCATAGCATGTGAAGATGTACATGTGGGCTCCACACCCTAGGCAGATGTCCGCAGGTCATGTGTGCCACAGTAGTGTGGTCGACCACGACTGTCATACTGGACAGATACCACATGCCTGTATAAGTACAGTATGAGCATAGTCAACAGTCACAGTGACAGAGTAGGCCAATGTACAGTATCCCCGTGTGCAGACCACTGCCTACTGTACACCTGGCTAGACACACACCCGGAGGGTGAATATACCTTTGAGTCATCACATGTCCCAGTCCACGTTGCCTGTACAATGTCATCACAGGGTGGTCACAATAACGTGTGGTAAGACAGACACGTTGTACCAGGTGATGTGTCATGTGTGCATATGTTGAGTTGCACAGCCGTTCACACGTCTGCAACATATCAGTGCATGATGTATACTGTTACATGATGTGTGGGACTGCACTGTGACCCACAACAGGGTCATCTGAGACAGGTGTGTTGTGAATGGTGTAACCCATGGTCACACGGGATACACACTGGTGCTGTTGGCAGCCATGCTGGTGGCCACCAGTGGTGCCTGCAGGGGTCATACAGACATACTGCACACAGTGTTCTGGCAGGAATGTCCATTGTTGTTGATGATGTGTTACTACGTGAAGGTAGGTGTGTGTTGTGAATGTTACACATCCAGATGTCACCATCTGGTGCAGTCATGGTCGTCGACAGCATCACACACATCCACAGCGATCAGAACCCTGTCCCGAGAATGGGTGTCAGCCACCCTCGTACTGTGTGACGTATGTGCACATGGCAGAACACCTCCCACTGGCTGGATAACAGTGTCAGCTAGGATGGCTATGTGATGGCTGGAATACGCCGTGATAATGTACAACGCTGGTATCCCAATGAAGTACCTGGAATCACACACAGTACGCCATGGCTGCCATGTAAACCATGCACAACAATGACTGTGTGACAGACACAAACAATGCGTAGACATGTTGAACATGCACACATGAGAACACCCAATGAGGTATGTTGCACATATCGATGTACAACTGTCATCTATGGCCATAGCATGGATGCAGACGCACATGCCCCACAGGCAGTACCACACGATGTAGGTAGGGGGGCATTGCACGTGTACATGTGACAGTTGCTGTACCGCCACATGTCCTGCATAGCCGCCATGAAGGGGTAGCAGTGGCATGTGACTGTTGGACATGCCTGTACATTTGACCATGTCCCACAGGACATGTGTTATGTGTCCACCATGTGTTGTGCCGCCATCAAGCTGTGAAGTGTACGGCTGCCAGTGTACCTGTGTGACATGTTCTGCGATGGGTGCAAAGGCACGTAGTACTGCATTGCATGCCCACATGCCCCACACAGGTGCATAGCCTGAACATACAATACAAAGAGGGTGTTGGATGATAGCAACCCACAAGAGGAGATGGGTACGGGTGGCAACCCACTACCACCTGTTCGGGTACGGTGTGCATGTCTATGACACATTAGCACCCGAGAAGCTAGCGGTACAGCAGTACAGGGTTGCATGCATATATGTTCACCAATATCCCTGTGTGTCCCACCACTGGCCCGTGGACAGACAGACACCAACACAATGTGCAGATATGATATGTGCACAGCACATCACCGATGGCTACTGTAGAACAGGCTTACTGTGTAGACATGTGCACAGTAGGTCTGCACCAGCCATGCTCAAACACGTTATGTGCCGAACCACACCAATAGTCCAGCCCATGCCACAGACAGATGTGCACACATCTGTGTATGTACGTCTGGGAATGTCTCCGGCATAGCAGTATAGCTGTGTCAGTGTTGCGAACAACATATTGAATGGGTTGCATGTGTGAAGGGTGCATCATACGTGTATGGTCAGATCGACGATACCATCAGTGCCCCTGCTATGTGAACATCCCTGTCCCCATACATGGATACCTATGCTGTGCTCAACACCAAGTTCCCCGTGGGAGGGATGGCGCTGTGCAGTGCACCAGCAGACATGGGGGTGGCAGCAGGCACTGGATGTAGGCATATGTGGTACCCATGTCAGTCCAGGCAACCATCCATGTGCACGGGATAGCAGTGTGTGGGCACATACATCACTGTGTTGAACAATATCGCAGCACATAGCACCTGTCAGGGTTAATGTGTATGCATGGATGTGCGATACCTGCATGCACCAGACACACCCCCACCAAGCAGCGTGCAGCCTACCTTGCATAAGGCCAGTGTCCACACCATGATGATAGACATGTGTAATGTCCATATACACATAGCAATGACATATGGAATGGACAGCCACCCTGCCAATATCAGTACCCCCAGGTGGGTCACATCCCAGTGCCATGTATGTGACATACCCTGCCATACCATGCAGCCCTGCCCAGCAAGGCTGCACGTGCTATCACAGTCCTACATGGTGCGATGGACAAAAGGCTCTTTCACTATCAACCGTCCACAGCAGTAATGTGGCGGTGATGCACCCTTTGGTGTTACAGGTGCTGTGTGTTGCTGTGGACAACGTGCGTGCGCACATGCTATGCATGACCTTTCCTGCTAATGTGACATGGTTACACATTGTCCCATGTGTATCACATGTGCAACACAGGTGAGCCGTGGCAGGTTGCCCAACACCCGTACAGTACTGTGTGGATGTACATGGCACAACACATGCATGTACAGGTGTCCATGTGTATGTGTGCAGTGCCACCGCTGACGTTCATAATGGCCGCGTACGGGACGTCTAGTGACATATACACAGCATCCAGGTGAACAGTAGAACTGTTGTCACATGGGGACCTGTGCCAACTGATATGGACACAGGTGCAGGCAGGTACACATGTCCACAGCAGGCTAACATCAACATGGTGTGTGTACAGTGTGATGAGGTGACACACAGATATGATATGACACCCACTGCTCAATGGTGTGACGGCAACACATCGGCTGTGTCACTGCCATGATGCATCGCAGAGATTACTGTGCAGATGTTGTACATGTCATAGCAATGTATGTCCAGCAGTATGCCAGTACAGCAGTGTAAATGTGACCTGTCAACATCATTATGTCTTACAGATAATGCCACGTTCCCGGCTGCCTGCCTTCAGCCGACAGGAGGATGAAGTGATAATACCGTTGCTCCACGACAACTATGACATACTGTTCAGCCATGTGCCACTACAGGCACAGCAGCGTGAGGACATGTGGCAGGATTTGCGCAGGAGGGTGAACACCATGGGCGGCCACAACCGCACATATCAGCAGATCCGCAGACACTGCACAGACCTAATTCGGCATGCGAAACAGCATGCCACCGCAATCGCCAGACAACAAGGTGGGACAGGTGGTGGGCCTCCAACCCAGCCCCCACTCACACACATGGAGGAGCTCCTGGCCAGTCTGGGGACACCCAGGGAACAACATGCTGAAACTCTCGCTGCCATCGTGGAGGTGGGTGTCTCCCAACCAACGAGCCTGGAGCTGCCTGGTAAGTCAGTCTTGCATGTTTGTATGATAACTGAGGAAGGTGTGGGTGTCATAGTACACCACATGATGTAGCAGCACATGCCAGGTATATGGCCACACAAGCTGCATACTACAGTATGCTACGTTGTGTTTGCAGACATGTGCATAGCACATGCTAACACACAGGTGCATGATGTGACATGCACAGTGCTTACCGTGGCGATAGTAATGGATAATGTGTATACTGTTGTGTCGCCCCTATACAGGTACATCTGGCATGTCGCACAGACATGGGTCTGTCGCAGGTGAGATTGTTGCTAGTAATAGGCATGATACGGTGTATAGATATTCCCCATGTGTCCAGGTATGACATGCACACCTGGGTCTGCCCCAGTCACGGTATACAGGTTGCACCACCCGACACACACGCCACCCATGTACAGTAGATACAACCGTTAGTATAGACCGGCATGACACCACATAACCCATTGGTGTGATATGTGCAGTCAGCTATGCATACAATGGTGGAGGTGTTCCACAATGGCTGCATGTGTAGTATGCATCGGTATGCCTTTGCGGTATGCACACAGTACCACATAGTGAGCTGTGATCTGGCCAGAACACAGGTGTTACCACTGTGACCTATGTCCCTGCATTGGGTGCACACGTTATGACATGGCACATGACATGTCCCATGCATGTGGAGGTCTGTCCGCAACATTGTCACACCATGACATGACCTATGCATGACATAGCAGACATCCACAATGTCTGCATAGCCTTCGGGAATGTGACACCTCAGACTAGTACGGTTGTATGTCACATGGGTCACCACAGGGCTGTATACATGATGCTCATCACACACAATTGTCCATGAACCAGACAAACATGGCCATGGGTCATACCTACAGGCATGTTGCCACACAGTACATCCGCAGTGGGTAGTCACCGTTGCACCCTGTCCACACATAGTGGGGTAATCACTGTAGTGGACCCCCTGGACATCCGATGTGGTACACCAGACAAATGGAATGCCTGTCTGCAGCCATTAGAGGTGCCACTAATGTCTACCATATACGTGCTGTTGAACAGCAGAACTGACTTGCAGACATGGCAATGCAATGCGTCCAGGTTACGCATCGCACAGAAACATACCTGTGTCCTGCTGCCATGCAGTGGCACAGTGCCCGTACTCCCCACTGTACAGCTATGTACACAGCTCACACCAACCACACCTGCACAGACATCCTTGTTACACATGCATTCTATCTGTAGACTGTACACATAACACTGCACTGTGACATCCGTTGTGATGTGGTGCATGTGGTGGGACACCATTGTCACATGTCCACATGATACCGCACATGTTTGCGGTTTACATGACATAGTGACGCCAGCCATGTGTACTGTTAACCCACCCGTGGCCACACGGTATATCACGGTGATGCATGCAAACTACCATGAATGTGTGTACTGCAAGCCTACTAAAAGACACCTGCTTGATGTAGTGTGCACTCCAGGGCAGTATGCATACTACCACTATTAATGTCTGGGCTGCATTCACTGGGCTGTGGTGTGGGAATGCTGCATGCCACCTGCAATATCACATGCATGATGTGTCTGCATGTGTGTGTGTCTGCATGTGTATGTCAGCGTGTGTGTGTCCGCATGTGTGTGTGTGTGTGTGTCTGTGTGTGTGTCTGCGTGTGTGTGTGTGTGTGTCTGCGTGTGTGTCTGCGTGTGTGTAATGTAACTTACGGTATGTCTTTGTATTCACAGGTGCTGTAGGTGCGTTCCCCTCCTGTGGTCCATCTGATGCTAGTGTCCCCACAGATACTAGCGGTGATGACCATGTGCATGAGGCACAGGCAGGGTCGTCACGGGCAGAAGCTGTGCCATTGGAGAACATCCCACCTATGTCCCCTTCATCCCCGCACATGGTTCAGATGCCGACACATACCACATCACCATTGCCCATAGAAGAAGGACAGTCAGCATCTGTTGGCACCGAGCAGGAATGTGTGGTGGCTGCAGAAGGTGCGGGTACACACCATGTTGCCAGTGTAATGACTGGTGAAGTGCCACACAGGCATGTGGCTGGTGCTGCTCGTAGGAGGAGCACTGCTAGACATGCACCTGCCGTACAGGGTGCAGCAGCTGGTATAACCAGACGCATGTTTCAGACTGTAATGGTGGCACAGGCACGTGCCGAACGGCAGAACCAAGAAGGGCAGAGGCTGCAGAGGGCCGCAATCCATTCCTTAAATGAGAACATCCAGTCATTGGTGAATGCTCAACAGCAGCTTGCCGATGTTCTGGATAGGAGATTAGGTGAGATGGTTGGGATCCTCGACCGAGGCATGGCAATCCGCGAGCGTGAGCTGTCCGTGCTGGAACACCTGGTAGGGGTGAGGCATAGGGCACGGGCGAGGCCAGCAACACCACCTAGTGCAGGTCGACGTGTGCGTGCCACCTCTCATGCCCACTCACACAGTGCTGGTAGCAGCAGCAGTGCAGCTGGTGCTACACCAACCACACCAGGGCACAGCAGGCCATGTGGACGTGGCCCTGGATGGTCCCAGCGTGGACACGGTTCCAGCGGACATGTGTCATCAGAGAGTGGCCACTCTATACCTCCACCCGGTAGTGCCTGTGCGACTCCAGGCAGGCACGGGTCACATGGCCGCAGGTGGACACAGTGAGCCGTACAACCTGCACTGTACAGTCTGGGGCTGCCAAGTATACCCCGTGTAGGCATCACAGATGACTGAACTGTGTACACACATACCCACACACAGCAGACACAACTGTAGGGCTCCACCACGTCCACATGCATTCTGCACAGTCATGCCCAGTAAATGCACAGGCCCTTACAGACACACATGATGTCATCCATTGGTACAGCCTATGCCCCTGGCACACATATCATCCTGGGCATATGATGAAGCCTCTGCCACAGCACCGTGATCTACACCATCGGTGCATGGTTATGCAAACATATTCTGATGCACAGGGTGGACAAGATAGTGAGAGGTGTATGTGATACCTGTGTCCGCATAGTACGCGATGTGTATGTTGCGGTGGTTGTGTATGGCAGGTGACAGGTGTGTATGTGACGTGGGTCGTGCACTGACATCATGCAGCAGACATACCATGTAGTGCAGGTGCAGCATTCATTGTTTTGTGTACACGGTATGCGTGGCGGTTACATGTGTAGCACCATGTTGGTTCAGTTAACCCGTATGCCAATTATGGTGTACTTGCATGTGCCTACTGGGAGCACTGTTATCAGTCCCCCATGTGTAGCTGTGGGGTACCCACAGGCACATCTGGCAATATCAGCATACCACAGGTACCCGCAACCTGCATGGACCCCTACATAGGTACATAGGCGCACATGTACATACCAGGCTATGTGCCCTACGGCATGTGTAATCCTAGCCAGAGTATGTGTGGCTGCTAACACCCCTTAGGATGAGGATACCACATCCATCGGTCTGCTGTCCCTCTGTCCAGCAGTGACACAGAGATGATGCCTGGCGATACCTATGATCACACATCCACACGTCATGATTACTCTTGGACAAAGTCAGTCAGGGCCTCTGCTTCACATGGGCTGGCAATCCTCTCCATGTTGTAGGGGGTCTCTGGGCATTGACCCTGTTCCCCCAGCACGTCCTATTCATGTTCGTGTTGAGGTTTCTGACAGTCGCTTCTGTGCCCGTGTTTGCCTGGAGCCTAGGAGGTGGAACATGTCCATGTCACCCAGGTCGGACATGGCCGTGTATGTCAGGCACAGATCACCACAGAGCAGACGTGCTGGGAAGGTATACAGCCGGAGTCCCCTTGGTCGGGCAGCGTGTGACACATGTCTCAGCACCTTCATCCCCGTGTTGTGGAACATTTGTGGTCCTTCCGAGTGCTGCAGGTGTCAGGTTAGGTACAGCCCAGATGTGGCATTGTACGCAATCATTGGTCTGATGTGTGAAGTGTACAGGGGTACAATGAACTCCCCTGATGTGGATGTGATTCCTTCCTGACCAGGTGGCCACAGTGGAATGTCTTCCCAACCACGTTGGCATTGCGTGTGTTGACAGAGGTTACCGACAGGTGTGGTACCCATGTCCCTGAACACGTCCACCATGTTGAATGGATTACCACCTACATGTTACGTCAGGGCGAACATGTCCTTCCCACTGGGTTGGTCTGCACCTTCCCTGGCATGTAACAGCAGGCCATGGCTCTGGCACCAGTTATCCATGTCTATGAGGCCCCAGGTGGATGTCCGTGTCAGATGGGGTGTTGGGTATGGTGGCCGGTGTGCAGTTATCTGCATACCTTGTCTGCCACAATCCCCCTATGTTTGCATGCACATTGGAAGGTTGAATGCCGAACAGGAGGGGGCCCAGGACCGAGCCCTGTGGGCATCCACTCGAGACCAGCTTGGAGTCTGACATGGCACCAGGAACACAAACCCTGTGTGGTGTGACCTCCATCCATTTGGAAAACCATCGTGTGACATATGTCCCCACATGTATGCTGGTGAGCCTTTCCATGAGTCCCACGTGGAGTGTGGTTTGAACGCTCCCGCCAGGTCATGGTAGTCTGTGCCAACCGACGTACCCCCATCAATGGCCTTATTGACCCCTCCAGACAGGCCGAGCAGGTTTGGGAGGCAGGATCTGCCCTTGACTAAGTCGTTGTGGGTATGTTCCGGTATTGGCTGTACACCACTGTCTGTATTCATGGGCCCCAGTATGGACCTCCCCGCAGCTTTGCAGACAAGGCTTGTCAAGCTGATAGGGCAGGAATGTCTACAGTCCATAAGAGCACTACCCTGGTGTAGTGGGACCACAGCTGCCGTATGCCATCCAGCGGGGACCTAGCCCGTAGTAAGGCTAAGATGACACAGCGGCCTTATGTGTGGGGCGAGGGCCTCAATGAGGTTGGGTAGCACACAGCCAGGGACACCATCTGGGCCCATTGGTGCTGTGTTCACCGCCTAACAGATATCGGATCACTCCTGAGCATACGAGATGTTTGGGAGGCTAGACTCTGGTGGGATGGATACTTCCCCTCTTGGGGGGGGTGGATGTATGCATGGAACATGTCCGCTGGTTTGTTGACAATGTCTGTGGGTTCAGTGACCATTGTACCATTCTGGAGTAATGCCAGGCATGACTGTGCGCTCCCACCCATGTCCCTACCACAGCTAAGGAAGGCCCTATGGTTGTCTCATGTGCCCTCTGCAGTACCACTCCCACAAACGGCCTTGGATGATTGTATGTGTGACCGTATGTTAACACCGGTATTAATGAGTGATGCCTTCCCTGGTACTGATATTGCTCTGTCATGTATTAGCTCCAACTGTTGTTGTACAGTTTGTCAGTGGCTGGGGTCCACCAGACCATGTGCCTGCCTTCGGTGGACAAGGTCCTGATGTTATCATGATCGCTTGGTGCAGACATCCCTGGGGGTGCTCAGAGAAGGCATTTGTAAGGGTTTGAGCAGTGTGGCCTGTGTTTACCACTGGCATGGAGGCCTTGTAGGGTACCACACCGGTCGTATGATGTGCTTGGTTTGCTGTGGAGAGGTCGTCACTTAGGTCTCCCATGCCGGTGTTGGGTGCAGGATGTGGATTACCAGTGGATCCACTATACGGTCTGACATCACCATTGAGGGATGTACATCCTGTGTGGAGCATATCCTCCCCATGTGTGATGATCAGAACTGGTATACGTCCCCCCTAGTGGGTATGGTGCATGGGTGTTCCACAGCAGTCAGGTGTATGAACACCTGGGACCTGTGGTGTAGGGTGTTGTGTCTTGGGTAATGTTCTCGTTCTATGTATGGGTGGTTGATGTCACCCAATACGGCGGTGTTGTGAGAGCATGCACACTCACCAGTGTCCTCAGGACGGCTGTGCAGGTATCCTGGGTTTGGGAGGGTGGTCTGTAGCATGCAACAAACTGTAGGGCAGTCCTAACCATGGTTAATTGCACCTGGATATTCCCTGCTGCTACGTGCATCTCTGCCAACATGGAGGTGTGTGTATCCGTCATAGAAATGGGGACTCCACCTCCTTCTGTGTTATGTCCGGGTTATGGTCCTGAACGTGATATAGGGTATGACCCTACAGTGCTGGGGTGCTCTCAGCAGCCCTGACCAATGTTCCAGTCACTGCACTGACATCAATGTCCTCCATACTGAGGAGGGCATTTGAAGGTGTGCAGCTTGGCTGTAGACCACTGGCAGTGAGCTGCATTATCCTGTGTGTTCTCCAGGCTTGTAGTGTGGGGTGGTAGGTGTATCATTCCAGCCGTGCCTGCGGTGAGCACTGTGGGGTGGCAGGTGCCTTTGCCAAACCCTTGTAGACCAGGGGCGACAGCTGACAGCCATACCATGCGAAGGGGCGTGCCAAGCATGTCATCCCAGGTAAATGGAATCTGGATCCCCTCAGACTGACACCGGTAACCAGGACATTATCAAGGGTGACCACATTGAGCCAGTGTAGTGGCATCATACTTGATGAGGGTGGGATACTGCCCAGGGTCAGGGACATGCCGGCCTGGGCTACACAATCTGAGTGGCCCTCTATGTGTCATGTAATGTATCCCAGGGTGGTATGGCACCAGACGTAGACACCAGCATGGGCAATGACCGCGTCATACCTGCACATACTGCGGAGTGACCTGAGTGCGTGTGTTATGTGGCGTATTCCAGCACCCGGCAGGCAGCCTACTGTGATCATTCCCTTGTTCAGTATGGTGGGTGGGACGTCGGTGTGTCTGGCAGTGGCGTCACCTATTACAGGTGTGTCTGGCAGTGTGTGCGTCGCCTTTGGGTCTCTGCCGGGTTAGTACACTGACGTTGAGAACTATGTGATGCATGTCCTATGTCTTGTGGAGGCAGTAGCTTGTGTGTCTGCTTCAGAGGGCTCGTTAGGTTCGCGACATGTCCTACAGTGCCCCAGGTATGTCGTACTGTGTTCATGTGCTTGATTAGCATTTGCAATGGTCACATGTGACACTGGGTATGTGGTGTGCATTGTGTCATTCCCCTCCCGCGTGGTCTTGCCAGTCATGGTTGGAGAGAGCACAGCACCCTGTCTGGCTATATAGTTGCATCTGTCACATGTATTATGGTCATTGGGGGAGGTGCGGCTTGTCCGTGTCCATGAGGCACCTGTAACAGTGGCCAGGACGCCCAGATTCACCATCTGAACAGGAGAGGTCGCTAGCAATTGACCCGTCAACATGCCAGAGGATGTGAATGCATCTGCTGTGTAGCCGGGTCAGAAGGCACCTATAGGGAAGTGGGCACACAAGGGGATTCTAGGACAGTGTAGTACTCCATTTAGTATACATGTACTTTATCTATGTAGGAATACTATGGGAGCAGGTGCAATGCTTTTGTGATGTACAGAACAGACAGTCGGGATTGCAAGAAGAGAGGTCATACACATAGACCTGCGGAGCACGGAGCCGGATACAGTGTAACGTTGCCTACACGGTACATGACGTACATATCCACACATATACTGCACCTGATGCCTGTGGTCGGTGCCACAGGCTACGGTGGACAGAGACATCACATACATGGCATGACACAGTACAGGTATGGTGACATTCTGCAGGTGTCGTACGCAGTGTGCTGGCTACTGACCGAAGGTGTCACATGTCAGCTGTGGTGCACAGTGTTCGACAGTCGGATGCTGTACCGGTATAGGAATATACCCGCATTCGCAGGGCGTACACCTCTATGTCACACACACCATTGTGTGCAGATGGGGACACCTGTCTGTGTGGTCGGCACCCTCACAAGACAATGCAGCGATGCGCCATGTCACAGGGGTGGTCTTGCACAGGTGGCCAGTAAGGCTCACAGGTGTGGGAATGACAGGGCTGTACAATGCAGCACCACTACGGGATGGTCACCCTGTGTGGTCAGTGTCCGGGCACAACACGATATCTGCATACACCCTCTCAACAAGCAGCAGACATACACACATGTCGACACACTGACATGGTGGTGGCCACACATGTCTACACGGAGGGATGACGTGTTGCATGTACCACACCATCCACATCGGTGCATCCCACACTGAGGTAGGTACAGAGCTCTACCATGGTGTACAGTGATGTGTGGCACATGGCACATAGTTCCCCCGATCTGTGGCATACATGGGCACACATTCCTGCACACATGTTGGTGCTAGGAATGCCACACCAGCTACATGTGTTTGTGCAGGCGCAGCGGTATGTGGTGCATCCCGCGCAATACCACTGTATCCCGCAGCTGTGCCAATATCTGCACTTGGGTGGTGGTAGGGGTTAGAGTGGCAATGTGACATATGGTCGAACCCGCATGGCCGATGGGTATGCATCATGGCAGCGCTGTCATGTAAAGGCGACATAGCGGACTGTATGCACATGTCAGGGTAGGACGGTGTGTGACACACCTGTGACCAGCACCTGCACACATGCATGTGGACAGGTGTTTAAACAATTGGTGTACACACAGACTGCCATGCGTGCTGTTACTATGCCACCAAATGACGGCCCCCATGATGGATATGCATGTGGGAGGGGGTTGCAACTGTCTTACAGACACCAGACACCACCCCTGCACAGCTGCACCGTGCACAGTACACGTGTCACATGTATCCCCTGTTGCCATGTGTGTATGCATTGCTACGTTGTGACATGTGTGTCAACATGCATGGAACATGGACTGTGGTTTGGTATCACAGCTATAACAGGCAAACTGTACAAGGGTATGTGTCCCTGTGAACACCGCCACACTCTGTAGGGGGTGCATACCACAAACATGTGTCCGCCCTCCCTCCGTGTGTGTATTACCGTGTACGCCTGTGTCATGCATGTGGTCCATCACAGGCCTCGTATGTGTCCTGCGTGCAGTCCATGCACACAGCCTGGAAACCACATATGTGACATATCCGGACAGTGTTTCACTGTAGTACAGCTGCAGTCATGTGTCATACCTGTGTCAGGCCCGTGGCATGTGGGGATCACGCCTGTCCGTGTATACCGGTACGGGTGGACTACATCACACCTGTGGGATCATTGATAGTACATGTGTACTCTGCACGATGGACGTACACCGCCACATAGTCCTCTGGACATATGTCACATGCAGTTTCGGGACCGTGAGGCATACTGCTGCACCGATAACAAGGTGCTGGCATGGCAGCTACAGTGTTCACTTTGGTGTGTACATGTTCAGCCTGCACCCATGGCGCCTGTGCTGTCATCTGTGTGTGTACGTGTGACTGCATGTGTGTCCACCCTGCGCGTGTGTACAGGTTTGCCTGTCCGTGACTTGCGGTGTGTGCACTCCGTCTGCATGCCGGACGGTGCGTAGCACATACCACGTGTGTGAGCATGGCTGGGTCGCTGTTGTGTGGCTGGACACACACGACGGTCCACAGTCTGTAACCCATGCCGTCGTACCATGTGTATGCATGTCTGCTCTGTGCCGAGTCTAAGTGCCTGAGCATGCCCAGTAAGCAGCTGTGTAGATGGACACACAGTACAGTGCACACCGCGCCCGACTGCATTGATACCCCGGGTGCATGCCTGTTTCCCCTTCGCAACTGCCACGTCTGTGGCATGGCCGGGTTGCTGTTGTGTGGCTGGACACACGACGGTCCACAGTCTGCCACCCATGCCGTCGCACCATGTGTATGCATGTCTGCTCTGTGCCGAGTCTAAGTGTCTGAGCATGCCCAGTAAGCAGCTGTGTAGATGGACACACAGTACAGTGCACACCGTCCCCGACTGCATTGATACCCGGTGCATGCCTGTTTCCCTTCGCAACTGCCACGTCTGTGGCATGGCCGGGTTGCTGTTGTGTGGCTGGACACACACGGTGGTCCACAGTCTGCCACCCATGCCGTCGCACCATGTGTATGCATGTCTGCTCTGTGCCGAGTCTAAGTGTCTGAGCATGCCCAGTAAGCAGCTGTGTAGATGGACACACAGTACAGTGCACACCGCGCCCAACTGCATTGATACCCCGGGTGCATGCCTGTTTCCCCTTCGCAACTGCCACGTCTGTGGCATGGCCGGGTTGCTGTTGTGTGGCTGGACACACACGACGGTCCACAGTCTGCCACCCATGCCGTCGCACCATGTGTATGCATGTCTGCTCTGTGCTGAGTCTAAGTGTCTGAGCATGCCCAGTAAGCAGCTGTGTAGATGGACACACAGTACAGTGCACACCGCGCCCGACTGCATTGATACCCCGGGTGCACGCCTGTTTCCCCTTCGCAACTGCCACGTCTGTGGCATGGCCGGGTTGCTGTTGTGTGGCTGGACACACACAATGGTCCACAGTCTGCCACCCATGCCGTCGCACCATGTGTATGCATTTCTACTCTGTGCCGAGTCTAAATGTCTGAGCATGCCCAGTAAGCAGCTGTGTAGATGGACACACAGTACAGTGCACACCGCGCCCGACTGCATTGATACCCCGGGTGCATGCCTGTTTCCCCTTCGCAACTGCCACGTCTGTGGCATGGCCGGGTTGCTGTTGTGTGGCTGGACACACACGAAGGTCCACAGACTGCCACCCATGCCGTCGCACCATGTGTATGCATGTCTGCTCTGTGCCGAGTCTAAGTGTCTGAGCATGCCCAGTAAGCAGCTGTGTAGATGGACACACAGTACAGTGCACACCGCGCCCGACTGCATTGATACCCCAGGTGCATGCCTGTTTCCCCTTCGCAACTGCCACGTCTGTGGCATGGCCGGGTTGCTGTTGTGTGGCTGGACACACACGACGGTCCACAGTCTGCCACCCATGCCGTCGCACCATGTGTATGCATGTCTGCTCTGTGCCGAGTCTAAGTGTCTGAGCATGCCCAGTAAGCAGCTGTGTAGATGGACACACAGTACAGTGCACACCGCGCCCGACTGCATTAATACCCCGGGTGCATGCCTGTTTCCCCTTCACAACTGCCACATCTGTGGCATGGCCGGGTTGCTGTTGTGTGGCTGGACACACACGACGGTCCACAGTCTGCCACCCATGCCGTCGCACCATGTGTATGCATGTCTGCTCTGTGCCGAGTCTAAGTGTCTGAGCATGCCCAGTAAGCAGCTGTGTAGATGGACACACAGTACAGTGCACACCGCGCCCGACTGCATTGATACCCCGGGTGCATGCCTGTTTCCCCTTCGCAACTGCCACGTCTGTGGCATGGCCGGGTTGCTGTTGTGTGGCTGGACACACACGACGGTCCACAGTCTGCCACCCATGCCGTCGCACCATGTGTATGCATGTCTGCTCTGTGCCGAGTCTAAGTGTCTGAGCATGCCCAGTAAGCAGCTGTGTAGATGGACACACAGTACAGTGCACACCGCGCCCGACTGCATTGATACCCTGGGTGCATGCCTGTTTCCCCTTCGCAACTGCCACGTCTGTGGCATGGCTGGGTTGCTGTTGTGTGGCTGGACACACACGACGGTCCACAGTCTGCCACCCATGCCGTCGCACCATGTGTATGCATGTCTGCTCTGTGCCGAGTCTAAGTGTCTGAGCATGCCCAGTAAGCATCTGTGTAGATGGACACACAGTACAGTGCACACCGCGTCCGACTGCATTGATACCCCAGGTGCATGCCTGTTTCCCCTTCACAACTGCCATGTCTGTGGCATGGCCGGGTTGCTGTTGTGTGGCTGGACACACACGACGGTCCACAGTCTGCCACCCATGCCGTCGCACCATGTGTATGCATGTCTGCTCTGTGCCGAGTCTAAGTGTCTGAGCATGCCCAGTAAGCAGCTGTGTAGATGGACACACAATACAGTGCACACCGCGCCCGACTGCATTGATACCCCGGGTGCATGCCTGTTTCCCCTTCGCAACTGCCACGTCTGTGGCATGGCCGGGTTGCTGTTGTGTGGCTGGACACACACACGATGGTCTACAGTCTGCCACCCATGCCGTCGCACCATGTGTATGCATGTCTGCTCTGTGCCGAGTCTAAGTGTCTGAGCATGCCCAGTAAGCAGCTGTGTAGATGGACACACAGTACAGTGCACACCACGCCCGACTGCATTGATACCCCGGGTGCATGCCTGTTTCCCTTCGCAACTGCCACGTCTGTGGCATGGCCGGGTTGCTGTTGTGTGGCTGGACACACACGACGGTCCACAGTCTGCCACCCATGCTGTCGCACCATGTGTATGCATGTCTGCTCTGTGCCGAGTCTAAGTGTCTGAGCATGCCCAGTAAGCAGCTGTGTAGATGGACACACAGTACAGTGCACACCGCGCCCGACTGCATTGATACCCCGGGTGCATGGCTGTTTCCCCTTCGCAACTGCCACATCTGTGGCATGGCCGGGTTGCTGTTGTGTGGCTGGACACACACGACGGTCCACAGTCTGCCACCCATGCCGTTGCACCATGTGTATGCATGTCTGCTCTGTGCCGAGTCTAAGTGTCTGAGCATGCCCAGTAAGCAGCTGTGTAGATGGACACACAGTACAATGCACACCGCGCCCGACTGCATTCATACCCCGGGTGCATGCCTGTTTCCCCTTCGCAACTGCCACGACTGTGGCATGGCCGGGTTGCTGTTGTGTGGTTGGACACACACGACGGTCCACAGTCTGCCACCCATGCCGTCGCACCATGTGTATGCATGTCTGCTCTGTGCCGAGTCTAAGTGTCTGAGCATGCCCAGTAAGCAGCAGTGTAGATAGACACACAGTACAGTGCACACCGCGCACGACTGCGTTGTTACCCCGTGAGCATGTCTGTCTCCCCTTTGCAACCGCTAGGTGTGAGAGGCATGGCCAGTACACCCGCCGGGGGTACACACGACAGTCGGCACCGATGTCTGCTACTAGGCGTGTAGCCATGGCCAATGACATCCTGCATAGCCATGGTGACCATCCAGGTGACTCATATGTGGCTGTCATGCCACATTGGCTGCCTACATCCTGCACGCCGGATGCCCTCTCATAGGGTATACTGTCATGTGGTGCATCCCGTATTCATGTCGTGATGTACTGCTCAGTAGTTATTTGGTATTCCCGACTGCAGCACTACCGTGTTACTGTACGGCCACCTTGGGATGGTAACAGGCTGTGTGACTGCGCACTCTGTCTTCATTCCCTATCGGACGCATTGCCTCTGCAGATGATACCACCCACCTAGGGGTATGCCTCCTGACAGTGCTGTGCTCAGTAATCCCGGTAGCGCGTTCTGTAAATGCTTCATGCTGTAGTGAGTTCATGTAGGTAGGCGTAGGTTTGACTCTCGGCCCTTCCCTGTGTGTGTGTGTGTGTGTGTGTGTGTGTGTGTGTGTGTGTGTGTGTTTCTAGCTGCCTCTGCAGATGAACATGCTTTTAGACGCTTCGCAACACATACCTTGGCTATTAAAAGCAGGCAGACCACTCGAGGAGGTAACAAATACTTTTATTCCAGGAAATCACTTCGACAAACAAAAAATCAAAACCAGTAACATGGGTCGATTAAGCGCTTTCGTCTCCTACAGCGGAGACTTCATCAGAATAACTTGTGTATCTCGACCATACTTTTTATACATACACCTTTTTCACTAATTGACAATCATATAATTAACGCCATCAGCCTTAAAGCCATAGCGCTACATAAAATCACTGAAAACTGTTGTTAGTGGATAAAGTCCATTTAAAAAGACATGGTATTAAATATTTGTTCCTAAAAAAGTAAATTAAATACCCTACGGGAACCAAAAGTATAACAGTCACAGGCTGCAACTTAAAATAAGGCTTGCATTAGGATTTAAGTTCAAAGTCTTAAAATGTATTACTTAATAAGTCTAAATTCCTATATGTTCCTAAACAAGCTCACAAAGGACCTATTACTAAAATTCCAAATCGTCATTTCCAGATAGGTCTAAATATCTAAGAAATTATATTAAAATTAATATAAATATAAATATAAAAATTGATGCCTAGGAGATAAGTCAAATAAAATAGAACCTGTTTTCATACATATCTGTTTCATCATGCTCCACAAAATAAATGAGTCATCAAATAAATGCTAAAACATATAAATATAAAAGTTTGTTGTATACATACTTATAAATACATAACAGTAAATACATAAATAAATAAATACATATATATTTATGAATCTAAATATAAATATATAAATACCTAAATAAATATATAAATATATAAATATATAAATATATAAATATAAATATGTTATATATAAATATTCAGTGGTAAGGTATAGGTAAATGAAATAAAATGCCAGAAAATTGGACCCATTTAATTGTTCTTATTGTTAAATTTATTCAATACTTAGTAATTTTATTATTTTATTATTTTATTGTTTTATTATTTTGGGATCTGCGGCCAATATTTTAAGTGCTGGGGTAATAGAGATATGGTCATTTAAACCTTTATCACAACATGCATTCAGTTTTAGCTGCCAAATCATTTCTCTATATTCTACCTTAGTTTCCCAATCACCTCCTCTCTCCAAATGTCCCACCATCTCAAGAACCCAGAATTTAAAGTCAGCTTTTTCACATTTCATACCATGCCTATATAAGGCATTATTCTCATTACGTCTGTTGATGTCTCTAATGTGTTCATAAATTCTATTTTTCAATTTTCTTTCTGTTTTTCCAACATAGTAGCTTTCACATTCTTTACAAAACACTAAATACACTACTCCTTTTGTGTAACAACTACTGTAATGTTTGGATGTTAACTTGAGGGGAATACTAGATATACTAACTTCCTTGTTCTCATAAATATATGAACATTGGGCACACCTACCACACTTAAAAGTTCCGTGTTTCCTACTGGCCCCATCTACATAGGTCTCTTTCCTTTCCACAATATTCTTAATATTGAAATTTCTTCTAAAACTGAATTTCAAATTATTCTTAAAAACCTCGGTTCTAGTGGCCACGTTTTTAAACATGTCCCAAATTTCATTCATACTTCTTCTAAACCAACCTGTACCATAGAAATAAGTTGTAGTTAAATATGGAGTATACTTTATTTCTTCAACCATCATGGTGTTAATGTTGTCAACTGGATTTTCAATAACCTCAGCTTCTGGATTTAAAAGTGGGGTATATTTCCTTGTATTTCTCCCTAAAACCACATATTCTTTTACTGAGGAAATAAGATCCGTAGGATACCCCCTTTCCTTAAATAAGCCTTCTAAAAAGGTGATCTCCTTGGCAAATTCAACATTGTCTGAAATCATTCTGGCCATCCTAATCATCTGGCCCTTAACTATATTTTTCTTTAACTGCTTAGGATGATCACTGTTATAGTGCAGATAGGCATTGGAAAAGTGTTCTTTCCTATATATATGGGATTTATAACATTTGTTTGTCCTATCCTTAATAAGTCTAATATCTAAAAAATGTGTTTCGTCAGTATCAATGTTGTGTGTAAATTTCAAAAATGACGTTGTACTATTAATATATCCTACAAACAACTCTATTTCTTGCCTTGTACCTTTCCATAGGATAAAAATGTCGCCCAAAAATCTGTAGTATTCAACTATGTGCTGGTTATATTCAGTGTTAAAAATAAATTCCCTCTCCCAGTACAACATGATAGTATTTGCAAAAATAGGGGCACAGGCTGACCCCATGGCCACCCCTTCCTTCTGGTGATAATAATCACCCTCAAAATATATAAAATTATATTTTAAAACAAGTTCCATGTTTAATAAAACATTTCTAAAATCCAATGGTGTGAGCCAATCCATTTCCAATAGTATCTTCTCAAACCACTCCATCCCAATGTCCTGAGGAATAACAGAAAATAGTTCCTTAACATCAATAGTAATAAAAAACACACTTTCCAGATAGGCACATTTTCCTATTTTGCTTAAAAAATCCAATGAGTCCTTTAAAATGTGTTTCCATTTGGAATATATAGGCTTGGTCATGGCATCTACGTATATTGCCATGGGCTGAGTTTTGGACCCGTGGGAGGCAACTATGGGTCTTAATGGTGGGTCAAGCATTGATTTGTGTACCTTGGGTATTCCAAATATACCTGGTATAACTGGCTTTTTCACATTAAAATAGTTGTATAATGGCATATCTATTAATCCAGTTAATAAATTGTCCTCTATAATAATATCAATCTTTTTGTACTGTATATTAATCTCATTTTTGGAAATGAGACAATAGTTCTCATCCTTGTCCAAAATCTCCTTCATTTTTCTGATATAATCCCAAGTTTCCATCAAAACAACACCCCCTCCCTTATCAGGCTTCATCACCCTTAGCTATGTATTTATTTATTTATGTATTTACTGTTATGTATTTATAAGTATGTATACAACAAACTTTTATATTTATATGTTTTAGCATTTATTTGATGACTCATTTATTTTGTGGAGCATGATGAAACAGATATGTATGAAAACAGGTTCTATTTTATTTGACTTATCTCCTAGGCATCAATTTTTATATTTATATTTATATTAATTTTAATATAATTTCTTAGATATTTAGACCTATCTGGAAATGACGATTTGGAATTTTAGTAATAGGTCCTTTGTGAGCTTGTTTAGGAAAATATAGGAATTCAGACTTATTAAGTAATACATTTTAAGACTTTGAACTTAAATCCTAATGCAAGCCTTATTTTAAGTTGCAGCCTGTGACTGTTATACTTTTGGTTCCCGTAGGGTATTTAATTTACTTTTTTAGGAACAAATATTTAATACCATGTCTTTTTAAATGGACTTTATCCACTAACAACAGTTTTCAGTGTTTTTATGTAGCGCTATGGCTTTAAGGCTGATGGCGTTAATTATATGATTGTCAATTAGTGAAAAAGGTGTATGTATAAAAAGTATGGTCGAGATACACAAGTTATTCTGATGAAGTCTCCGCTGTAGGAGATGAAAGCGCTTAATCGACCTATGTTACTGGTTTTGGTTTTTTGTTTGTCGAAGTGATTTCCTGGAATAAAAGTATTTGTTACCTCCTCGAGTGGTCTGCCTGCTTTTACCAACACAAGGATAACCTTCATTGTGCCGGAGACTTTTTGTGTTTACCTGTTGGTATTTTTGCTTTTTGGTTTACAAGTTACCTTGGCTATTGCCAGCTATTCTCTTACGGGTGATGTCACCCGCCTAGAAGTATGCCTCTGACAGCGCTGTGCTCAGTAATCTCGGTAGTGCGTTCTGTAAATGCTTCATGCTGTAGTGAGTTCATGTAGGTAGGCGTAGGTTCGACTCTCGGCCCTTGTGTGTGTGTGTGTGTGTGTGTGTGTGTGTGTGTGTGTGTGTGTGTGTGTGTGTGTGTGTGTTTCCAGCTGCCTCTGCAGATGAACATGCTTTTAGACGCTTCGCAACACATACCTTGGCTATTGCCAGCTATTATCATACGGGTGATGTCACCCACCTAGAAGTATGCCTCTGACAGCGCTGTGCTCAGTAATCTTGGTAGCGTGTTCTGTAAATGCTTCATGCTGTAGTGAGTTCATGTAGATAGGTGTAGGTTCGACTCTCGGCCCTTCCCTGTGTGTGTGTGTGTGTGTGTGTGTGTGTGTGTGTGTGTGTGTGTGTGTGTGTTTCCAGCTGCCTCTGCAGATGAACATGCTTTTAGACGCTTCGCAACACATACCTTGGCTATTGCCAGCTATTCTCTTACGGGTGATGTCACGCACCTAGAAGTATGCCTCTGACAGCGTTGTGCTCAGTAAACTCGGTAGCGCGTTCTGTAAATGCTTCATGCTGTAGTGAGTTCATGTAGGTAGGCGTAGGTTCGACTCTCGGCCCTTCTGTGTGTGTGTGTGTGTGTGTGTGTGTGTGTGTGTGTGTGTGTGTGTGTGTGTGTGTGTGTGTGTGTGTGTGTGTGTTTCCAGCTGCCTCTGCAGATGAACATGCTTTTAGACGCTTCGCAACACATACCTTGGCTATTGCCAGCTATTCTCTTACGGGTGATGTCACCCGCCTAGAAGTATGCCTCTGACAGCGCTGTGCTCAGTAATCTCGGTAGCGTGTTCTGTAACTGCTTCATGCTGTAGTGAGTTCATGTAGGTAGGCAGAGGTTCAACTCTTGGCCCTTCCCTGTGTGTGTGTGTGTGTGTGTGTGTGTGTGTGTGTGTGTGTGTGTGTGTTTGTGTGTGTGTGTTTCCAGCTGCCTCTGCAGATGAACAAGCTTTTAGACGCTTCGCAACACATACCTTGGCTATCAGCGGCCATTCCTTTACGGATGTTGTCACCCACCTGTACATGTGCCTCTGATGGTGGTGTGTTCGGTGGTCCACATAGCGCATTCCATACCTGTGTCATACGTTTGTGCGGTTGGGTATGTGGGGGTGTGGTCAATCACCATGCCTGCCACATGTGTGTGTGTGTGTCCATGCTCCCAGCTGCATGGGTTCATAGGGTATGGCCTTGAGGTTTACGCAGAACACTCATATCCTGCCGCCATCCCTGTGTTTGTGGATGGTGGGATGCAGCTCGTGTACTGCTTGTGTGCCTGTTGTGGTTGGCGACCACCGTAGCGTGTTCTCCACGTGCACCCTGCTATGGTGTGGTGGGGTGGTGCTGTGTACATTACACTCACGGGCCTGCCACATGTGTCCGTCTGTATCTCTGTCATTGTATATCTACGTACCTATGTTGTGCCCGTACTGCTGCTCTAGCATGGACAGCTGTCTTTCCCATGTATCGCATATTTGCACGGCTGACACATATAACCGTGGTACGTTGCATATCCACTCATTGTCCATGCACCGTCCGTATTCCAGAACACCCTAATGACATCTGCTGGATATCATGGCAGACAGCTATCCTTGCTGTCCTGACACTGTACTCGTACATGCCATACACCTTGTGTGTACTTGCCTATTTATGGTGTGTGTATGTCTACCTGTGCTGTATGCATGGCCGTGTGTGTGTCCCGCTATAGCCATCTGTGCAGGTGTCGCCACTATGGGTAATCCTTGTGGACCGCTGTTTCATGTGCACGTCTGCACATACCTGCAGACCGTACTACCCCTCCTACGGCAGCGGCCTTAGATCGACTGCTGCCCTAGGCTGTAGGGCTCCATGGCACCCACCACCACAGCACATGGTGCCCCCATCTTGGTATACCTACATGACACACCTACTAGACAGGTGGCCCTACTAGTGCGGCGCCCTGGGCAGCCGCAGGATTGGCGTATGCCTACGGCCGGATATGGGCACATCACAAGGCATACGTCTACAGTCGGTGTTTTACGACGTCTAGGTTATAATACCAGAGGGGGGACCTCATCAGCTATGCTATAGAATGCGGATTTAGATGGATTAGTAGGTGGAGGGTTGGCCACACACCAGGGCTGACCAATGGAACACTGATGAGGCCTCTTTTGAGAAGCAGGTGGAGCAAACCCCCGTAACGAGAATGTAGTATAGGTACAGATGTAGAGTTAACACACATTTGTCCACTCTTTCAGTTCTGTACCGCTGTATTACAGTGATATGCTATGCATATCTTCCATATACATTGTTAAATCTTTGATTGATGAGTATTCGGCATAGTACAATATCATATAATACATGTGTTAATAGGATGCTTTCTGAGATGTTAACATATGTGTGTGTGGTTAACATTGCGTCTGTGCTTTCTATGCTGTGGTTACATGTTCATTGTTTGCATAGAAAGTAACAAATGGAAGTGTAAGGGGATATTTAAAGCCTGGATGCTTCTATGTTATGTGTAAGTCTCACGGAGCCTACGGGTGATAGCGCTTACATGTCTATGAAGTAACCTTTGGATACCATATGTGACCTGTCGTGGACAAAATGTCTACGTTGACTGTTTCATCTACCTATGTGTGACTTGGTTTGTGTGCCATAAGGTGCCAGCGGGTCTCTGATGTTGATTAGGTGTATTCCATGGTCAATTGACATTAATCCTATTAATTCACTGAAGGATGTTCTTCATTGGTGGGAACACCATAGTTTGACCATCGTATGGCTTTCCTAGCTGACGTTGATATTGTGCCATTGGTATGTGTTCCACAGTTCACCCATTTGTTCCGCGGTATGGAAGCATGTGATCCCCATTTCGGTGCTGGCAGATTGAGTGCTGTGTACGCCGGTATTCGCACAGCAGTCTGGCTTTGTATGGGGAGTGTCTACTGTTGTCCCTATCTGTATTTCCTGTGTTATGCCTCACTGCAGCTGTGTGGTTACACCAGGTTCGCGGTTATTGGTGCCATCTTGGTCCTACGCTTGTCCATCCCTAGTGATTGTCTACTGGACACTGGTATGGAGCAGTACACATTTCACACCTGCATTTAGCATTAGCCGGTGGATGCTTTGCACTATCAGTGGGGAGTAAGGCACGTGCTACTCCCACATCCCTCCCACGGTGCGGGACAACGTATTATCTGCCAAACAACACCAAGCCCCGTTTCTGCATACCCAGGATCCCATGGCTGCAACCCTCGATGGTACCCATTACACATCCGGCATGTGTGCGGGAATGGGATGTGGACGCACCTCTATGGACTCTACAATCTGGGAATATCTGTACATATGTCCTGCATTCCGTAGACAGTTGTCATCAACCCTGAACACGCTGGGGGTACATATGTCTGGCTGTACCGTAGTCACGGCTGTCAGTTCTTCTGGGTCTCTCGATCATAGCTGGTTGACATTGCGTACGGATGAATCTCTGGGGTCCTACTATGAACACCATTGTGCATATGTACAGTGTAGACCTTGTTGGACTGTGTCCATCTGGCTAGTGGGTTTGACTGCTGCTGTATGTTCCCCAATCGCGGATGTCTGCTTGCTACCCATATTATGTAGTGCTACGTTAACCAGGATATTCTAAACTGAAACCGGATGGTGTAAATCCAATGATGCAGGCTAGGAGATGCTTTAAGTAATCCTCAAATGTCCCATTAGGATATGTCCGCCACTGTATTGTCAAACTGACACAAACAAAACATGTAGATCCTATTAATTCATTGAAGGATGTTCTTTATAAGCGTGAACGCCATAGTTTAAGGATCCTATGACTTTCCTAGTTGACGTTGTTGGTGTGCCATTAGTATGTGTTCCGCAGGTCGCCCATTTGTTCAGCGGTATGGGCGAGTGATCCCCATTCTCTTTCTGGCAGATTGAGTGCTGTATGCGCCGGTATTACGGCGGTCTGACTTTGTATGTGGAGTCTCTACTGTAGTCCCTATCTGTATTCCCTGTGTTTTGCCTTACTACAGCTGTGTGATTCCACCAGGTTTGCAGTTATGGGTGCCATCTTGGCGTACGTTTGTCCATCCATGGGAACTGCCTAATGGACACTGGTATAGGGCTGTACACATTTCACAGCTGCATTTAGCATTCTCCGGTGGATGATTTGCATTATTAGTGCGGAGTGACGCATATGCCATACCCACATCCCTCACACGGGGCGGGACAACGGATCATCTGCCAATCAACACCGAGACCCATTTCTGCATACCCACGATCCCATGGCTGCAACCCTCGACAGTACCCGTTGCACATCCTCCATGTGTGCGGGAATGGGATGTGGACGCACTTCTATGGACTGGACAATCTGGGGATTTCTGTGCATATCACCTGCATTTCATGGACAGTTGTCATCAACCTTGAACACGCTGGTGGTGCATATATGTAGCTGTGCCGTAGTCATGGCTGTCGCTTCATCTGGGTCTCCCGATCGCAGCAGGTTGACATTGCGTATGGATACATTTTTGGGTCCTACAATGGACACCAATGTGCATATGTAAAGTGTAGAACTTATTGGACTGTGTCCATCTGGCCAGTGGGTTTGACTGCTGCTGTATGTTCAGCAATCACGGATGTCTGTTTGAGTACCCATATTATGTAGTGCTACGTAAACCGGGTTTTCCGCCACTGAACCCAAATGGTGTAATTCCAATGATGCAGGCTAACAATTGCTTTAACTAATCCGCAGATATCCCATTGGGACATTCCCGCCTCTGTATTGTCAAATTAACACGAACAAAACATGTAGATCCTATTAATTCATTGAAGGATGTTCTTTATATGTGTACGCCATAGCTTAACCATCCTATAACCTTTCTAGTTGACGTTGTTGGTGTGCCATTAGTATGTGTTCCGCAGGTCGCCCATTTGTTCCGCGGTATGGAAGCGAGTGATCACCATTCTCTTGCTGGCAGATTGAGTGCTGTGTACGCCGGTATTCGCACGGTGGTCTGACTTTGTATGTGGAGTCTCTACTGTAGTCCCTATCTGTATTCCCTGTGTTTTGCCTTACTACAGCTGTGTGATTCCACCAGGTTTGCAGTTATGGGTGCCATCTTGGCCGTACGTTTGTCCATCCTTGGGAAATGCCTACTGGACACTGGTGTAGGGCTGTACCCATTTCACAGCTGCATGTAGCATTCTCCGGTGGATGATTGTCATTATTGGTGGGGGGTAAGGCATGTTCTATACCCACATCCCTCCCACGGGGCGGGACAACGGATTATCTGCCAAACAACACTGAGCCCCATTTCTGCATACCCACGATCCCATGGCTGCAGCCCTCGACGGTACCCATTATACATTCTTCATGTGTGCGGGACTGAGATGTGGGCGCACATCTATGGACACGGCCATATGGGTATTTCTGCTCATATGTTCTGCGTTTCATGGACACCTGTCATCAACCTTAAACACGCTGGTGGTGCATATGTCTAACAGTGCCGTAGTCATGGCTGTTACGCCTTCAGCGTCGCTTCCTCCATCACGTTTATCTTGCTTAGGGCTAAATTTTTGGGTCCTACAATGGACACCAATGTGCATATGTAAAGTGTAGAACCTGTTGGACTGTGTCCATCTGGCCAGTGGGTTTGACTGCTGCTGTATGTTTCCCAATCGCGGTTGTGTGTTTGACTACACATATTATGTAGTGCTACGACATCCAGGTCTTTCAAACCTGACACCGAATGGTGTACATCCAAAGATGCAGGTTAGCAACTGCTTTACATAATCCTCTGAAGTCACAATACGAAATATCTGCCACTGTATTGTCAAAATAACACCACCATGACATGTGGATCCTATTAATTCATTGAAGGATGTTCTTTATATGTGGGTACGCCATAGCTTGACCATCCTATAACCTTCCTAGTTGATGTTGGTGGTGTGCCATTACTATGTGTTCCTCAGATCGCCCATTTGTTCCACAGTATGTAAGCGAGTGAGCCCCATTTTCTTGCTGGCAGATTGAGTGCTGTCTACGCCGGTATTCGCACGCCGGTCTGGCTTTGTATAGGGGGTGTGTACTGTGGTCCCTATCTGTATTTTCTGTGTTATGCCTTACTGCAGCTGTGGAATTACACCGGGTTTGCAGTTATGGGTGACCATCTTGGTCGTACGTTTGTCCGTCCATGGGAAATGCCTACTGGACACTGGTATAGGGCTGTACACATTTCACAGCTGCATTTAGCATTCTATGGTGGATGATTTGCATTATTAGTGGGGAGTAACGCATGTGCTATACCCACATACCTCCCACGGGGCGGTACGACGGATTATCTGCCAATCAACACCGAGCCCCATTTCTGCATACCCACGATCCCATGTCTGCAACCCTCGACGGTACCCATTGCACATCCTTCATGTGTGCGGGAATGGGATGTGGACGCTGCGTCTATGGACTCGGCAACCTGGGGAGTCCTATTCATATGTCCTGCATTTCATGGACACTTGTCATCAACCTTGAACACGCTGGTGGTGCACATATCTAGCTGTGCCGTAGTCACGGCTATCAGTTCTTCTGGGTCTCTAGATCGCTGCCTGTTCACATTGCATACGGATAAATTTTTGGTCCTACAATGGACACCAATGTGCATATGTAAAGTGTAGAACTTATTGGACTGTGTCCATCTGGCCAGTGGGTTTGACTGCTGCTGTATGTTCAGCAATCACGGATGTCTGTTTGAGTACCCATATTATGTAGTGCTACGTAAACCGGGTTTTCCGCCACTGAACCCAAATGTTGTAATTCCAATGATGCAGGCTAACAATTGCTTTAACTAATCCGCAGATATCCCATTGGGACATTCCGCCTCTGTATTGTCAAATTAACACGAGCGAAACATGTAGATCCTATTAATTCATTGAAGGATGTTCTTTCTATGTGGCTGCGCCATAGCTTAACCATGCTATACCCTTCCTAGTTGTGGTTGTTGGTGTGCCCTTAGTCTGTGTTCCGCAGGTCGCCTATTTGTTCAGCGGTATGGGCGAGTGATCCCCATTCACTTGCTGGCAGATTGAGTGCTGTGTACGCCGGTATTCGACGGCGGTCTGACTTTGTATGTGGAGTCTCTACTGTAGTCCCTATCTGTATTCCCTGTGTTTTGCCTTACTACAGCTGTGTGATTCCACCAGGTTTGCAGTTATGGGTGCCATCTTGGCGTCGTTTGTCCATCCATGGGAACTGCCTAATGGACACTGGTATAGGGCTGTACACATTTCACAGCTGCATTTAGCATTCTCCGGTGGATGATTTGCATTATTAGTGCGGAGTAACGCATATGCCATACCCACATCCCTCACACGGGGCGGGACAACGGATCATCTGCCAATCAACTCCGACACCCATTTCTGCATACCCACGATCCCATGGCTGCAACCCTCGACAGTACCCATTGCAAATCCTCCATGTGTGCGGGAATGGGATGTGGACGCACATCTATGGACTCGACAATCTGGGGATTTCTGTGCATATGTCCTGCATTTCATGGACAGTTGTCATCAACCTTGAACACGCTGGTGGTGCATATATGTAGCTGTGCCGTAGTCATGGCTGTCACTTCATCTGGGTCTCCCGATCGCAGCCGGTTGACATTGCGTACGGATAAATTTTTGGGTCCTACAATGGACACAAATGTGCATATGTAAAATGTAGAACATGTTGGACTGTGTCCATCTGGCCAGTGGTTGTGACCGCTGCTGTATGTTCCCCAATCGCGGATGTGTGTTTGACTACACATATTATGTTGTGCTATGAAACCCATGTTCTACTACGATTAACCCAAATGGTATTAATGTAATGCTGCAGGTTGGCAACTGCTTTAAGTAATCCTCAGAAGGCCCAGTAGGACATATACGCCACTGTATTGTCAATATAACACAGCCAGAACATGTAGACCCTATTGATTCATTGAAGGATGTTCTTTATAAGCGGAACGCCAGTGTTTAAACATCCTATCACCTTCCTAGTTGCCGTTGTTGGTGTGCCATTGGTATGTGTTCCACTGGTCGCCCATTTGTTCCGCAGTATGGCAGCGAGTAATCCCCATGTTGTTGCTGGCAGATTGAGTGCTGTGTACGCCGGTATTCGCACGGCGGTCTGGATTTCTATGGGGAGTGTCTACTGTAGTTGCCATCTGCATTTCCTGTGTTATGCCTTACTGCAGCTGTGTAATTCCACCGGGCTTGCAGGTATGGGTGCCATCCTGGTCGTAGGCCTGTCCATCCATGGGGATTGCCTACTGGACACTGTTATGGCCTGTACACATTCCACACCTGCATTTAGCATTATCCGGTGGATGCTTTGCATTATTAGTGGGGAGTAGGTCATGTGCTACACCCACATCCCTCCCACGGGGCGGGACAACGGATTATCTGCCAAACAACACCGAGCCCCATTTCTGCATACCCAAGATCCCATGGCTGCAACCCTCGACAGTACCCATTACACATCCTTCATGTGTGCGGGACTGGGATGTGGGCGCACATGTATGGACACGTCGATCTGGGGATTTCTGTTCATATGTCCTGCATTTCATGGACACCTGTCATCAACCTTAAACACGCTGGTGGTGCATATGTCTAACTGTGCCGTAGTCACGGCTATCGCATCATCTGGTGGTCGGAAACGGCTGGATGGAGTTCTGTTAGAAGGTATTTTTGGGTCCTACAATGGACACAAATGTGCATATGTAAAGTTAGATGTTGCTGGACTGTGTCCAACTGGCCAGTGGTTTTGACTGCTGCTGTATGTTCCCCAATCGCGGATGTCTGTTTGACTACCCATTCTACGTGGTGCTACGTAAACCAGGTGTTTTAGAACTGTGAACAAATGGTGTACATCCAAAGATGCAGGTTAGCAACTGCTTTAAATAAACCTCAGACGTCCCAATAGGACATATCCGTCACTGTATTTTCAACATAACACCACCGGAACATGTTGATCCCCTATGTATTCATTGAAGCATGTTTTCTTTATAGGTGGGAATGCCATAGTTTACATATCCTAGTTGACGTTGTTGGTGTGCCATTAGTATGTGTTCCACAGGTCGCCCATCTGTTCCGCAGTATGGTAGCGAGTGCTCCCCATTTTGTTGCTGGCAGATTGAGTGCTGTGTATGCCGGTGTTCGCACGGCGGTCCAACTTTGTATGGGGAATGTCAACTGTAGTCCCTATGTGTATTTCCTGTGTTATGCCTTACTGCGGCTGTGTAATTCCACTGGGTTTGCAGTTATGGGTGCCATCTTGGTCGTACGCTTGTCCATCCATGAGAATTGCCTACTGGACACTGGTATAGGGCTGTACACATTTCACACCTGCATTTAGCATTCTCCGGTGGATGCTTTGCATTATTAGTGGGGAGTAAGGCAGGTGCTACGCCCACATCCCTCCCACGGGGCGGGACAACGGATTATCTGCCAAACGACACCGAGCCCTGTTTCTACATACCCAGGATCCCTTGGCTGCAACAGTCGACAGTACCCATTACACATCCTTCATGTGTGCGGGACTGGGATGTGGACGCACTTCTATGGACTCGGAACTCTGGGGATTTCTGTGCATATGTGCTGCATTTCATGGACAGCTATCATCAACATTGAACACGCTTGCGGTGCATATGTCTAGCTGTGCCGTGGTCACGACTATCGGTTCTCGTGGTTGGACGATGAAGGCTGGCACGCATTCCGTACGGGAAAATTTTTGGGTCCTACAATGGACACCAATGTGCATATGTAAAGTGTAGAGCTTGTCGGACTGTGTCCATGTGGCCAGTGGTTTTGACTGCTGCTGTGTGTTCACCAATCGCGGATGTCTGCTTGACTACCCATAGTGTGTAGTGCTACGGAAACCATGTTTTCCAAAACCGGAACCAAATGGTGTACATCCAATGATGCAGGTTAACAACCGCTTTACATAATCCCCAGAGGTCCCAGTAGGGAAGTATCGCCACTTTATTGTCAGAATGACACCTCCATACCAGGTAAATCACGGGCACTTTGGCCCGGTCTTACCGGCCATTTGCAAGTGTAATTAGCAGACACGTGTCAATACATGTATAATAATACATATTGTAATACCGACGTTAATCTATGTTATTTGGACAATGGCTTCTGCTATTGACATACGTTGCTGTGGGTGTTGCCGGTTACCATACACATGGCTTTCTCAAAGGCCGAATTCACAATTCTGAACACTACTGTGGTCTCCTTTAAGGACCCTGAGCCAGTGGTCAACAGTACTGCAGCCACTGCATCACTTACATATGCCGTCTACCGGTACCTACAGGACTGCATGGATCAGGCATTCCCTTACCCAACTGTGGTTCATTGTACCAATGCCAAGCATCCAGTGTGGTGTACCCCAGCCATACACAAGCTGTACAACGAGAGGAGGTGGCTACTACAAGGCAGAGCAGACACCTTGTGAGGTATGACACCCTTGCTCATTATATGTGTAGAGCTACAGGCTGTCATGACATGGTCCGGGGCAGGTTCCACAGATATATCTCCATGGACCTGGCAGACAATCATACAGCCTTCATTTGCTATGCTGGACACCTGGGAGGTAACTCACACATATGCTCTGACTGGGTTCACAATGATGTGGAGTTTACTGAACATACACACATTGCCAACATACGGGCTGACAGGTTCGGTGAAGACATCTCCACCCCCTCCCCCCCACATGGAGAGATGTCTGTACCAGCGGTTTGTGGTCCCCGAATGTTCTGTGACGCACGGGTGGGACATGCTCTCTCCAGGGTAGTGAACATAGCATCCATGGGACCAGCTGGTGTCCCGACTGTGTACTCCGTGATCTCATTGAGGAATTAGACCCACAGTTAGGACAGCTGTTTATTCTTAGCCTCACCTCGGGTAACGTACCCAAGTTGTGTCGCACGGCAACTGTAGTCCCACTTCACAGGGCCAGTGCCTCCACTGACCCTGGTTATTACTGTCCCATTACCATGAGGAGACCTATCTGCAAAGACATGGGGAGGGATCATACTGCGGCTCGTAGATGACGACATAGGGGACCTGCATACTTTGCATCCAACCCGGTTTGGCTTGGTCAGGGGCGGTTCATGCGTTTAAATCCTGGTTGACGTTTTAGGGACAGTCACCGAGGCCATTGATGGGGTCTTGCAGTCCATACAGCCTACCCCGACCTGGCAAAGGCCTTCAACACAATACCCCCCTCGGGTATCATTGATAAACCCATCGGCTTGGATGTGAACACGTACATCGCAGGATGGGTTGCAAACTGGCTAGGTGACATGACCCACGCGGTCATAGTTGCTGGCAGCATGTCGGACCTACTGCCTGTCGCAGGCGGTGTCCCACGGGGCTCTGCCCTGGGTCCACTCTTTTTCTACATCTACATTTCCACAGTACAGGCACACACAGGGTGTTATGGCTGACATTGTTTGTAGATGACTGCGAACCGGGTGCCATAGTGGGACGGACATCTGACACAGATATCCTTCAAAGGGGCCTCCCAGATATGTATATCTGCTGTCAGGGACATGGCCTACAGCTAAATGCCAGGTAATGCAAAGTCATACCCGTCGAGGAGAACGAGGTCACCCCTGTCCGGCATATGGGTGGCAGTCCACTGAGCACGGGGGTAATTACCAGGGATCTGGGGACCCAGGTTGTCGGTCACCATTCGTTCGACACACACGTTGCTATCGTGGTTCGGTAGAACTTCTACATTGCCCACCTGTTCGTGCAGGGATTCACATCTAGATCAGGGTAGGTCATTGTCTCCTTGTACTCATTACGTGTTACACCTATGATTGAGTACATTGCCCCATTCGGAGGGTATTTGACCCGACACCTACAGCAGCTGGGAAGGCCCCATAGGTTAATCGTCAGACAGATGCAGGGTGTCAGGGATTTGTGTTATGCTGCCCCACTGTTAGGACTCCTGCTCCATTCAGTCACATACCTCTTGTTCGGTGTTGACCTGTGCCTGACATACGAGGCCATGTCGACCCATATTTGATGACTATGCTTCACCTACTGGATCTACATCCCTCGGAACCACAAGGGCAGGTGGCGTGAACCTTGACACGGTCATTAATAGGATGTGTTGGAGTGACACATCGTCACCCAGACACTCACTATGCTGTGGATCTACATCACAGTACATGTGAGGCAGAGATCCTTGCTAGCCTTGTTCGAGGGGGATCTTGTCCGTTGGATGGGGATTGCAGATATACCCCAGGGATTACATCATTGTCACTGCTTGACAGAGGTACAGCAATATAATAGGCATTTTATCTCCGGACGGAAGGTTGGCAAAGGAATCCTAACTATGGCCTAGGGTTATGGCTGACCTTGGGTAGATAGCCTACCCTGTACCTATGGACCTATGAACCTATGTTCATAGTTTGTCCCATTACACTTGTCTATCCCTATCCTCTTTCTCATGTGTATATTTCTGTGGCACGTGATTGACCTCTGTATTACCTGCAGGTATGCTGTCTACAGTGCACATACGTCACGGTTGATTACAGTGTATCTGTGTCCCTACCACTGTGATACTGAGGACTACCACACATCCTTCACAGCATTACATGCATATGTCCATTCTATTATTCTTTGGCCTATGGGGGTGTTAAGGCAACGGTTACACGTGTCCCTGTTTGTGCGCGCGTCATGGTGGTCTTTGACCAGCCTCCGTTGTGGTCGTGGGATGGACGGTAGTGTTGGTGTGTGTTTGGCATGTGTTTTCACTGCCGGTACATCTGTGGGAGGTGGGGTTGGCACATGTTCCTCTTTGCAGGGGCCCCATCCTGGAGTTTTGTGTCATGCATCTACACTTGGCACGTGCCATATGTCCTGTGCTATTCCCACAGTCGTGTATGCCTTCATGCATTACTACTGCGTGTTACTGGCTGTTTGTATGTGGTACACATGGCGATTGTGGTGGTTGGCTTGGCCTATTCCCATGCTATGACATACACATCTGTCAATTAAGTTGTTAAAATCAGACTGTAACACTCATTAGGCTTTTCAAAATGACAGTCAATAACACAGGAAGCTCAGTTTCAAAACGTTTTACTAGTGTACACCAGGAGGCAAATAACTATGCAGTACAAGTATAGAGTTTTGTCTGACTCTATACAGGAAGCAGCTTTGTTTATATTGTGTTTACAATCAGCTTTTGCCCACCTTAATGGCGTGGTCAGTCACAGGGCATTTACATCACTATAGTCCACAATATTCTATTCATACGAAGGTGCTGAGGTAATGCTTATTAAAAGTTTTCCCATGAGAATAACACAGCCTTGCAAGGCACCTGGTCAATTACAATGTCCTTCTGTAAATGTTGCTCTTTCAAGGTTCCAAGCCTGTTCGGATACAATAGTCAGTTCATTTCTTAATGCGTTCCTTTGTCTCTCTGGTGAGCAGCTGTACTCTATCTTCGATAGAGCTCACAAGACCATCCTCCTCAGTGGAAGGAAGAAAGATATACATGTACATACATTTATTATTCTCTAACCCAGCAGATAATTAATGCTGAATGACATAAGCCTGCTGAACTGGTTACTGCCAGGGTCAGAGTTCAATCACACTGCAGCTAAGCTTCAGGCAATTACATGCAAGATCATTTCTACTGCCATATTGTAAAATAGAATAAAATGCATTATATACTATTTGCTTCTAAACTAGCACTTCATATATGTTTAGATATATATTTTTCTAACATTCTCCCTCCTTTTAATGCTTTTTATTCTATCCAGAAACATAAACAACATTATTTCATTCCCTAGCCTCTTCCTTTCTGGAACTTTTAACTAGGCAAGTCATTTGTTTTACATTTCAGAAAGAATTTCATTTGGTATTAACAGATTCAAATCCAGGTCTTGATACCTAGTCTCGGTTACAGATCGTCAACAAAGTCCCTAACTAATCCTTTCATACAGGGTATCCGCAACAGACACATGCTCCCAATATGAGCAAAACAACACAAATGGCAATCAAGATATTCATTAGGATTGAACCCCATCCACAAAATGGATTCTGGAAAAAGTTCGTCAGTGGGTTTGGGCCTGGTTCCGCCATGGCTGATACCTGCTGTATTACCTCTAGGTGGTCGTTGATCTCGTGCTTATTGTCTGGTATTTACGCACAGCATTCTTCTTTGATAAGCGCGTACCACCTCTCGCCGCCAGGGTGCAGTCAAGAGCCATTCGATTTTGTAGCACAACAGTTCTCATTGCATTCAGTTCATCAGTCACAAGTTCGAGAGCGGAAAGGTCGCATTGCTCATTACTTCGAGAGGTTTTGACAACTTCCTCAGTTCCCAGATTGATTTGACTGCTCCATAGGCTGTGATTATTCCAGCCCAGGATATAACACTGTCACTCAAGTCCATATGAGTCAATTTTCCTTTATCTCTTACGGATGAATGATCTTTCCAACCAGCTTCGATTTTACCCACTGGATTAGTAGGTTTCTCGACTGAGTTCCCAGTTCTTGAGCTATATCTCTTACATTTCGTATCTTACCCAGAGGCAATTCTGCAGTATGTCTTATGGCTGGAACCAGATAACCCAAAAAACAACTGCCGGACCAATTCTCAGGTAACCATTGATATGCTTTTTTCCCACAAACAAAATAACAATTTTCTACTTTAGTACTGATGCGGGTTAACTCTGAATGAAACATTTTCCTGTCTATAACAGACAACTGTTTATACAATTCAGGATTTTTCTGCACATCTTTCAACGTTGTTCTCATTAAGCTTACATACGACTCCTATATCGTGCTACAACTAGTACTCTCATCTTTGGCTTTTAGATAACATTTGTAAGACACAGTTATGTTACAATCACTCCAAACAACTTGGAGTGTATCATTTTTATAGAAACAAACAATTCCTTTTTGTGTAACAGGTAAGTACAGTGCCACTTTGTCCTGTGATCTCACAGAACCTGTATCACAAAGTAGATTTTCACAGGTCTCATTTATCCCCAAGGGGACAGCAGACATCAAATGTCCTCCATATGCTGTAGGTATGGCAGTACAAACCCAGCAATTTGAAATGTTCATAGTCTCTACATACACACGCTTCATGGCTAGGTATGTGTTAAAGTTGGGATGCCAATCTGTGGCCAGTTCATCACGTTTCATCATTTATATCTGTGTAGTTATATGCAGGAAAGATCCCAGCAAAAGAAAAGTCACCACAAACATGGTTAATAGGTGTATGATCTGTAGGACAGTAAACCAATGTCTTTGGGGTTGCTTTGTATTTTATACACTCTGGCCCTGGTCATTCTGTCTCTGTGGTATATCGGCTACGAAATGTTTCTAAAACTGAATATTCTTCACCGGTTTGCAATGGGTCAGGTGAACCCAGGACGACCTCTCCGCAACCTTTACTGCAGTGGGCGTTGCCAACAGTACCTGGTACGGACCTTCCCACGTTGGACTCGTCCAGTTATTTCTTTGGATAACTTTCAACCACACCCAGGATCCTGGAGTCAGCACTGCGTCCGGCTTCGTTTGTTCTTTATCTGAAAAAGAGTTTAACTGCAAAACAATCTTATTGGTTAACAATCCTTTCATATAACTGGCTAATGAGCCATCGACCTCCAGCTCTGCAGGCATGAGAGCTTTCCACTGTGGCACATAATATGCCCTTCCAAATACTACTTCAAAGGGGGTCAAACCCTTTACATTTGGAACTGTTCTCATGCTCAGCAATGCTAGAGGTAGACAGCAAATCCAATTCTTCTGAGCCTCACTCATCAACTTCCTCAACTTATTTTCAAAATCCCATTGTACCTCTCCACCAGTCCTGCTGACTGTGGGTGGTAAGCGCATTGATTCTTCATGGAAATCCCAAAGAATCTCCCAGGTTGCTGGATTGTCTGGTTCACAAACTGCGTTCCATTATCACTATAGATTCTTTCCGGTATGCCAGATCTAGGAATTATTTCTTTTACTAGGGCCTTTGCCGCTGTTGCTGCATCCGGATTCCTGGTTGGGAAAGCTTCTACCCATTTTGAAACATATCTATAATCACTAAACAGTATTTCTTCCCTTCACATTTATTCAGCTCTATAAAATCCATACAAATAGTATGGAACGGATATGGTGGTGTAGGGAAACCCCTCGCTTCGGTTGGAATGCTCCCTGTGCATGATGTTTACTGCAAATATGACACGCTGCACAAAATGTTTGTGTGTAGTTCGTAATTCCGTATGGTGGGAATATTCTGTTAACTTACTGTACCATCCCCCCTGTTGAGACATGGCTCTGCCCATGGCTCAACACAGCCGCATATCTAATTAAATTAGACGGTAATATTGGCTTTTTCTCTTTGGAGATGTACAGTCCGTCTTCAAGGATTGCTCCTCGTCTTACCCACTTCTGTTTTTCTGCTTTCGTAGTTAATGTTTGCATTGTTTTAAACATTTCTAAATCTAACATCTCTGAGGGTTGTAATTCCTCATTCAAAAGAAAGTTTCTGAGTGTGAGGCTGCTTGTTTTGCAGCTGCATCAGCTCGTGCATTACCTTTCGTAATCTTATCCTGTTGCTTTGTATGAGCTGCACATTTACAAATAGCTACTTTAGTAGGTAACTGAATGGAATCTAATAAATTCAAGATTAATTGCGCATGATTAATTGGTTTACCAATGGATGTTATCATTTCCCTATTCTTCCACTGCTGCGCAAAAACATGCACTGTAGAGAAAGCATACTGACTATCAGTATATATGTCCACACATCTGTTTTCCGCTAGAGTGCAAGCACGTGTTAAAGCTATCAATTCTGCTGCTTGAGCAGACAAGTTATGCTGCAGGGGTTGGGCTTCTACAATCTCAATATCAGTAACTACTGCATAACCTACTAGATTCTTTCCTGTAGGACCCTTTCTACATGATCCGTCCACATAAAATGTCACCTCTGCATCATCTAAGGGTATATCAGTAAGATCCTGTCTGGGTAAAGTTATTTGCTCCATTTCCTGTAGGCAACTGTGTGGTGTGCCATCCACAGGAGTCGGAAGTAACGTTGATGGATTTAATGTTGTACAACGTTCAATCACCATATGAGGTTGACTCAGGAGTATGGTCATACAAGACAGATGTCTAGCACGGGACAGGAATGCTATTTTCTCTTGCAGCTAAATTATCGCAACTGCATGAGGCACTCTCAAAGTGAGAGGGTGGAATAATACCATTGATGCGAAGCCTGTACTGCCATAGCAGCTGCAACAACTGCCTGTACACAATGTGGCAATGACCGTGCCACTGGGTCCAACTGCGATGAGTAGTAAGCTATGGGGCGTGTCTTACTTCCATGCTGTTGCGTCAAGACTGACGTCATATATCCCTGCTTACAATCTACAGTCTGAAAACATCTCTTATGATAATTCGGGAGCCCTAAAACTGATGATGAAGCTATCAATCGTTTTAGTCTGCAGAAAGCTGTTTCTGCTACTGGAGTCCAATGTAGTATATCATGTGCTGCCATAGGTGTATTAAAGATTAAAGCAGCCAATACAGCCGATTCCAAAGCATAGTTTGGTATCCAGCTTCGACAAAAGTTAGTCGTCCCCAGGAAGGACATCATTTCCTTCTTGGTAGTTGGCTTGGGTGCTTGTAAAATTGCTGCCTTCCTATCTTCATCTAATGTTCTACCCTCCTTGGATACCACATATCCCAGGTACTTGACCTGTATTCTCCAAAGTTGCAATTTATGCTTGTTTACTTTATGTCCCTGTTCTGCTAAATATTTCGATAATGCTATTGTAGCTTCCCTACATTGCTGCTGGGTAGGGGCCGCAAGCAGGATGTCATCCACATAAAGTAGAACTTGACTGCCCCGGGTGGAGTAAACCCCGCCAGGTTGCTAGCCATCTCCTGTGCAAATATTGTTGGACTTTCACAGTATCCCTGCGGTAGCCGAGTATAGGTGTATCTGTTACCCTGAATGTAAAAGCAAACCAATACTGACTATCTGGATGTATAGGTATTGAAAAGAAAGCATTGCTTATATCTACCACGGTAAAATACTTCTGTTGCGGCTTCAAATCATTCAATATAGTGTGTGGGTCTGGCACCATCGGTGCCCTAGGTATTATTGCATGATTTACAGCTTGTAAATCCTGTACCATCCGCCATTCCCGTTTGCTTTTCTAACAGGAGATAGAGGGTATTGCATGGTGAATCTAAAGATTCTACCAGTATCCCTTTCTTGAGTTGTGCCGCTATGATAGGCTTGATTCCCTGCTCTGCATCCTTCCTCAAAGGGTATTGTTTCTTTTGCGGTCTAAATGCTGACTTTGGTGTAATGGTTACTGGACGTGCTGTCTGAATAAGCCCTACATCTGATTTCCCTGTTGACCAAAGAGTGCTTGGTATGTCACACAAGGCTCTCTCTTCTTCTTTTAACAGGAACACCAATCAGCTGTCCTCACTCTGCTGTAAGTGTACAGCTGGACGTGCTTGCGTTAGCCAATTTAAGTTTTGCTTCTGTATTCCCTGTTCTGACAATTCTAAGTCGATTTGCCTTTCCCATCTTGTCACTTTTTCACCCAGGTCCACCCATCTGACATTTTTATGTTTGGTTACACTGACATGCGGTGGCCTGTTGGACTTATATAATCCCATGAATTCCTGAGGTAATGAACAACTCAGCACACTATTACCCTCAGTATCCCAGTACAAGGTTCGTAACACTAGTCTATTGGCAGGATTTCTGCACAATGTTTGCTCATATTCCTTATCAGGCCCTGGTGTGCTACAATAGTACAGAGTACAATGTAACAAATGCTGCTGATCAATGTGAAGGGAGCGTACCTTACTGATGGCTACGTTCATCAGTTCCTCGGTTACTGCCCCTGGACCAGTCGTGACGAGGTCCTGGCTGTACCAATAATAGGATTCACCCTCCGATCGCACCACAAAAGTATCCATTTGCCTTTGTGCCTCCATACCCTTCTTGGTAGGAACTACTGCTATGCCAAAGAGCTGCATAAGGTCTCTCCCCAGTAAATTTACTGGACATTTTGCAGAAAGTACTATTTTACTTCTCTGGGTCATACCTGAAACAGGGTCAGTTATTGCTATATCATGGGAAAGTGGTTCCCTGTATAGCTGCCCGTTTGCTGCTTTCACTAATATGTAGTCAGGTGATTCTGAGTGTTCCGGTAACTTTGAAGGGTGTATCAAAGTTCGTGATGCTCCTGAATCACACAGAAATCTCACTTCCTTCCCTCCACCAGAAGTGTAACTTCCGGTTTTGTGTCCGCCAAATAGAGCTCCAAGCTCAACAAGGCTAATTCTAAAACTTTGTTTTCCTCATTTTCTACATCTGTTTGCACTTCCTTTATTCCTTCTACTGCGTTTACATTTTCTCCCTGCCCATTAGTCTCTCCTGATGACTGTTGAACGTTATGACTGTCATATAGTCAATCCTCATCACTCCTATCCTTCCCTTCCGTAGATGGTTTTTTATTCAACCTGCAATCCCTTGCTAAATGTCCCCTCTTCCCGCAGTTAAAGCACTCACCTTTTCTCTTTCTTTCCTCAAACACCTCCGAGTCTCTGTCAGAGCGTTTATTGCCCTGAGTGTTTCTCTTACCCTTTTTACCTGACTGTACTACAAAGACTTCTGCTCCGTCTTCAGCTGTGAAGACCTGCGTCTTCTTTTCTTCTTACTGTTAAAATGTCTTTCAGCATGCCTAGCATACTCCAGTAAGGCTTGTAGCCTACTGCTCGGTGATCTATCATATGCTTTGTAATAAAGCTACTGATAGGGCAATGCAACCTTTCAAAATGCATTTTTCAACTGTTGTTCATATGAACTATCATTTTTCTGATTTGCAGGAATAGGCATACCACTATGGTTATTGAAACATTCCAATAATCTACCATAGTATCCATCTACAGTTTCATTATCTTGTTGTATGCACTGATTAATACAGGTCCAATCTGCTCTAGGTTTCCATTTTTCAGTAATTCGGTCCGTAAGACCCTTCAACGTGGTGTCTAATTCTGCGTCACTATGTGGGAGTGGTTTAAGTTGCGTCACGAGCATTCCAGACGCCACAAACCATGTGCCAGTCTGGACCTATAATTTGTCTAATCACCTTCTCTACTTCTTCCCCATTTAAGTGGTAACTCATTCGCATACCTTGTAAATGTTGTATAAACTTTTCATGATTACTTTGTGGATGGGGAATTCCCTCTGTAGCTTTCGGATATCTTCCGGTGTCCACGGTCTATACACTAGGAGAGTTGGGTCCTGGCCTTCCTGTCCTGCCTGAGGGTTCGGTACTTCAATTAATTGACAGATTTCCTCACTCTCTTCTAGTGACTCTCTTCTTAGTTGAGTGTCCCTAGGTGTTTTACGTGTTCGGGATCTAGTTTCAATAGCTTCTCTTACAAATGGTTGTTGTAATACCTCTGTTGCCACAGGATAACGTGGGGGGGGACCAGCCTGCCCTCCCGCTTCATATCCTGGATGAGGTATCGGAGGGTGGAGGGGGAGGGGCCGTCGCTACTACTGTATTATTATCTTCTTTGTCTAAGTATGATGCTTTCGCATTTTTAGTCTTCTGTTCCCTTCGGTTCACTTCCTCAATCCACCTATGTGCTTGAGGAATACCCAACTGTCGCTGTTTTTTCGCCTGACCATCTGCGTCACATTTTAAGTGTTTCAAAAGTTTCACTAACGATATTTTGTCTAATATACCATCAAAGTCATATTTATTAACCCATTTTGCAAAATATCTCACATTATCTGCTCTCTGCAATTGCATATACTTTGCATCATCCGTCAAGGGCGGATCTCGCGATCTCTTAGTGCACTGATTTCCCATGTCTTCAAAAAGACTGTTACGTAACCCTTCTCTCGTACCACGTGGTATCTCCTTCCCTGTATCCACTGTAGTGTCTAGAATGACTGTTTACTCTGCTCTGTGTTCCCCTGATCTATGACCAAATGTAACAGTACTTCAATTCGTTCTCGACCTGCTATCACAAATCTTAACAACAACACAATGTAACCTGGTCCCTGATCTAAAACAGAGACAAAGAGGGAAACTCTCCTTACCTGAGCCTCCCGTTTATGACTGCACGTTTTCTTCTTGGGATCCAGTTTTCCGCTTTTCAGCCACAGATCAGAAAGTGGACAGCCTCTTTACACACAACAATTCAGTCGGAGGTCTTTTCACTCAAGAAGAACCATTTAGGCAACTTCTCCTGCGCAGATTTATTACCACCCATGCACTCTGACCTGTAGCTTACCAAGGGAATTCCGGCTAAGAAGGACCACAATGTCAAATAAGTTGTTAAAATCAGACTGTAGAAATCAGTAGGCTTTTCTAAATGACAGTCAATAACACAGGAAGCTCAGGTTCACAACGTTTTACTAGTGTACACCAGGAGGCAAAAACTATACAGTACAAGTATAAGAGTTTTGTCTGACTCTATACAGGAAGCAATTTGTTTATATAGTGTTTACAATCAGCTTTTGCCCACCTTACTGACGTGGTCAGTCACAGGGCATTTCCATCACTATAGTCCGCAATATTCTATTCATACGAAGGTGCTGAGGTAATGCTTTTAAAATGTTTTCCCATGAGAATAACACAGCCTTGCAAGGCACCTGGTCAATTACAGTGTCCTTCTGTAAATGTTGCTCTTTCAAGGTTCCTGGCCTGTTCGAATACAATAGTCAGTTCATTTCTTA